>NC_133770.1:213607685-213609451 GCF_003597395.2 Chelonoidis abingdonii
GCTGCTGGGGAGTGACACCTGGGGCCAGTGGCACCAGCTGCTGGGGGTCGCAGACTGCAGCTACTCCAGCCAGATCCCACTTCTGGGGCCAGCAGATCATGGCTGCTCTGCCTGGGGACCACTGCCCTGGGCCAGTGGACTGTGGCTGCTTCAGCTGGCCGGTGACTGCTGCCTGTGGCCAGCAGATCACAGGTGCTCCGGTTGGCTGGCCAGGGACCGCTCCCTGGGGCCATGGGCCATGGCTGCTCTGGCCGGACCACTGCCCGGGCTACAGACTGCAGCTGCTCCAGCTTCCCAGCTGGGGACCACTGCTAGGGCCAGCAGACTGTGGCTGCTCCAGCCAGCCTCCCAGTGGATCGTGGCTGCTCTGGCTGGCTGCCCAGGGACCACTGCTGGCGCTGGTGGACCACGACTGCTCAGGTTGCCCTGGGACTGCTGCCTGGGGCCACCAGAGCAGCAGCTGGTGTGGCTGTCCCAAGGGCCACTCCAGCAGTGGCTGGTGTGGATATCTTGGGGGCTACCTGTGCAGCAGGCCCTGGAGCCAGCTGCTTGGGCAGCCCTGGGGTCAGCCACACTGGCCCCTGAAGAAGTCATGGAGGTCATGGAAAGTCTTAGAATCCATGACTTCCACGACCTCCCTGACAGACACAGAGCCCTGCAGGTAATTTATCCTACCATTGTTAACTGTCAGCAAGTTTTCCAGTAGTTCTATGTAATTTATATCAGTCCTAACCAGCAGGGGGAGCTCTTCACTTTGGTTTAAAAAAGACAAGCGAGAATATGTATCTAGGTATAGGAACTGGCAGAATTGACATTGTTTGATTAAACCTAAACTCCATATTGAGCTAAATCCTGCTCTGGTCTGTAAAGGAAAGGATAACAAGGATATGTTCTATAGAAGTCCGACAGGTTAAGATGGGTTTGAGGGATGGGATAGAGAAAAAACCTGGACTCTTCAGGAGATTAAGTACATTATTGCTATAAAAACAGTTATTTGTCAATATGTTTATATGTCTATCAAATAGTAACTGTTGGAGAATTTTCAGACAGTGTAATGTCCATCTTACTAAAATAGCCTTCTTCACTCTTCTTCAATGTTGATAATTCCCTACTTTCTGGTCCCAGAAATTTGAGACATGCAGTTTTATTATCTCTAATTGTGGCAGATAGTTGTCTGAGAATTCTGTTTCAATGGTTATCACTAAGCCTATATTTTAGTCATGGGTATTTTTAGTAAAAGTAAACAAAACTTCATGGCCCATGACCTGTCCATGGCTCGTATTATATAACCCTGACTAAATCTTTGAGTGGCCCGGGGATGCTGCAGGTGCTTGGAGGAAGTTGGTTTGAGTGTGTGTGCCATGGGTGCTCTGTGGGGAGCAGCCCAGGATCCCTGCTGATGCTAGGGAGGGAGGATGGGGGGCAGTGTGCAGCCTGGGACCCTGCTGGTTCTGCAGGGGGTGGTGGGGCTGGCAGGCTCCCTGGAAGCGGCAGCATGTCCCTCCCTCAGCTTCTAGGTGAAGGCACAGCCAGGCAGCTCTGCGCACTGTCTCCGCCCTAACTGCCGGCTATACAGCTCCATTTGGAGCTGTGGGGGTGTTGTCTATGGGCAGAAGCAGTGCACAAAGCCATCTGGCTGTGCCTCTGCCTAGGGACATGTCACCACTTCTGGGGAACCCCCCGAGGTAAGAGCTACTCAGAGCCCTCACCTGCTCCCATGCCCCAATCCCCAGCCCTGAGTCCCCTTCCATGGGGGGGGGGGGGGG
>NC_133770.1:213611265-213620777 GCF_003597395.2 Chelonoidis abingdonii
CTCTTCTCTTCCCAATGCCATGCCTCTTCCCACTGCTCCATCTCCTCCCTATCCCACCCTCTTCTTTCCCCACTTCCTCTTTCTCCCTGCCCTGCCCCATAACTCACTGTTATACAAAATGAAGGATGGCTCCCAGCACACAGAAGGGAGCTCAACCAGCACTAGGACCCAGAAGGTGGTGTCCAGCTGCAAAGTCCAGGGAGCTGAGCAGCACCTCCTTTTTTCAGTGGGGCTGCGCAGCAACTCTGCATTCACAGAAATGGAGGGGAAGTGGCATGTGACCTTGCACCCCATGTGGCCCCCACCCCTCGCCTCTTTGGGGGGGCAATGCCCCCAAACTATGCCATGAACATTCCCAATCACGCACCCCTGTTTCTCCTTCACTTTCTACAGGGAAGCAAAGAATGCTGCAGGAGGGGGACCTGGGCTGTTTTCATTCCCCCTGGGGCCCAGGAGTGCCCCACACAGATCCCCACTGCCCAGCACCACCCCCAGAGACCCACTTCCCCCCACCCTGCCTGACCCCCAGCCACACTCACTGGCCTGCTGGGCGGGGGCTATTTGCCTTGCTTGGGCTGAGCCAGCGTCACAGCTGGGGTGGGTGGGGGATCAGAGTGGGAGCAGAGGGGCCTGCCTGGGCTGGGGTCCCTCAGAACCTCCTTGCCTAGGGTCCATATGAGCCCCCCCCCCACGCCCCTGCTGGCCAAGAATGACCTGAGCTGCAAAAACTTATGCTCCAATACATCTGTTAGTCTTTAAGGTGCCACAGGACTCTTTGTTGCTTTTTAGCAGCCTTAGTTGTCAACATAGCTCTGTGATACTTAACAAAGCTTGAAACTTGAAAAAGCCTGTGTACCCATGACACTAACCCTTAAAGTGTGCTAGTTCCCACTTCAGTGCAAATTCTGGAATCCTGTTTCAAAGGGTATGTCTACACTACGGGATTATACCGATTTTACAGAAACTAGTTTTTTAAAACAGATTGTATAAAGTCGAGTGCACACAGCCACACTAAGCACATTAATTCAGCGTCCATGTACTGAGACTGGTGTCGATTTCCGGAGCATTGCACTGTGGGTAGCTATCCCACAGTTCCTGCAGTCTCCCTCGCCCCTAGGAATTCTGGGTTGAGATCCCAGCGCCTGATGGGGCAAAAAACATTGTTGTGGCTGATTCTGGGTACAGCCTCACCCCTCCCTCCGTGAAAGCAGCAGACAACCTTTTTGTGCCTTTTCTCCTGGGTGAACTGTGCAAACGCCATAGCACAGCAAGCATGCACCCTGCTGAGCTCAAGACAGCAAAGCCCGTTCAGTACTGCTTCTTTCCAGTTAACATGCAGCAGCAGAAACCACCCCTCCATCCAATTCTCCGGGATGATCGCTTTAACGCTTTCCCCACCGCATGGCTGGTATCATGGAAGATCACTGCTAAACACCCCCCTCCCTCCCCACAGCGTGCCTGGTAGCAGGGAAGATCCCTGCTAGCCAAACGCGAAAAAGCTCAGCGCTAGTCACTACCTCCCCTTCCCCCTGCTTGGCTACTTGCAAGGAAGGCTTTCTTTTAAGCAACAGGCAAACAGCCCAGTAGGAATGGCCATCTCTGTCCCCTTAATTACATTTCTGAATTTCAACCAGGTTACCATGAACGATATCACTCTCCTGAGGATAACACAGCGAGATAAAGAATGGCTGTTGCTTGAATGCCAGCAAACACCGGGACCATACGCAGCTAGGCTTTGTCATGCAATGATACCAGATTACTTGCTACATGCATAGTATGGTCAAGGGTCCTACCACAGAGGACGGAATAAGGCTGCCCTGCCCAGAAACCTTCAGCAAAGGCTTTTGGAATACCTCCAGGAGAGCTTCATGGAGATGTCCCTGGAGTGTTTCATCCCCCAGACATTTGTTAATCAGACTTTTCCAGTAAACTGTACTGGCCGTTGAATGCATCCCAAGTCCTCAGGATGAATTAATCATTAAAAACACTTGCTTTTAAACCATGTTTTTATATTTACCAAAGGTACGCTCACCAGATGTGTCCCTTCCATGGTTCATTGTGTGGGATTAGTGGTTGCGGGGTGGAGCGTAAATTCCGTCAGAGTGAGAGCTCTTGCTGTTGGGGAGAACGGTTAGTGCTGTTGCCTTTCTGCTAGCTTTTTCCCCCCCCCCCCCCCGCCTTTAAAAAGTAGCACGAGGCCAGGATTGGGTCATCTACTCTTAGATTTGAATGTATCAGCATTACTGTGATATCACTCCAGAAGCCTGACAACAGGCCTCAAGGGAGTTGCCTGGAACTGTGGTAAGGTCCTTGATCTCCTCACTAACTCGGGAGAAGTAACAGTGCAGGCAGCTCTTGAAGCCAGCCACCAAAATCAGAAACAGTTTGTGGAGGCCGATTGCTAAAAGGGTCTCACCTGGGATGCTTCTCAATGCCTTATAAAACTGAACAGCTCAGACAAATGTACAAAGACCCCAGGGATGACAGAAGAAAATCTGGTGCTGGACATTTGACCTGTCCCTTTTTTGAGGAGCTGGGCAGGATTTATAGCCACTACAGAGCCCATCACCATTGTGGAGACGTGAGCTGTGCAGGACAAGCAAGAGCAGCAGCAAGACTCCTTGTGGGAGAAGGACAATGAGGAAGACAGTGAAGTGATCTCCCTGAACAGCTCAGATCTCTTTGGAATTTAGAAACCAGAGGGTGACCTTGGAGGCAGCAATCCTGATTCAGAGCCCCAGACTCAGCCCATAGCACAGGAGCAAGATCTTACGAATCTGATTGAGGGGATATGTAAACATGTATCTTCTATTTTGCAATGTATTATTAGCCTATACAAATACAGCTGCACATTTTCAGGCCTCAGACTCAAAAGTAACAACAAAAGGCATCCCTGACAGCATTGCCCTGGAAGTTTACACTTTCTAGTGGATACCTGGATGCCACTGAGCAAGTCTCTGCACCTCAGCCTCCCACCTATTGTTAAGAATTTCTCTCTTCCTCTTACAAATATAGTGCAAAATAAAACATGCAGCTTTTATCATAGGCAAGTTTTGTTCTGCAGCTTCTAACCTAGTCATAAGACAGTGCCTTCTACCTTTGAGATGGCCAAATGCACATTCAACTATCATTCTGCATGGTGCCTGAGTCCTAAAAATAGAAGTGCTGGAACTCACTTCTCAGTTGGATGCCTGAGTTGACTTGCTCACAGGCAACAAAAGGCGGGGGGGGAGGGGGTCACTCTACTCCTGCCAGGATCCTTTGGCCTGTGCAGCAGTAAAAGCTCTCCCTCATTTTGGGGGAAGAAGGGGGTGCCTACAGCACTGACTATAGGTAAGGCAGGAAAAGAAGAGAAGGGGACATGCTGAGCCAAGGAAGTTCTGAGATGTGCCACATCTGGGCCCCTGGTGCCAGGTAGGGTGACCAAACAGCAAGTGTGAAAAATGGGGACGGGGTGGGGGGTAATAGGAGCCTATAGAAGAAAAAGACCCAAAAATCGGGACTGTCCCTATAAAATTGGGACATCTGGTCACCCTAGTGCTAGGACAGGCTGCAACTTGGAGAATGCAGGGAGAGGTACCATGCAGCCCTGTGGGCCCCCTGCACCCCTGTGGAAAGCCCCAGCATCTGGGCTGCAATCCCTTCCTTGCTGCTGCCTCATCCGGCAGGGAGTTTGGGGAAGTGCCAGGGTCTCCCCCTGATGCCTGCAGTACTGGAAAGCCAGCAGGGGCTTCCCTGCTGGGTGGGGCTGTGGGCAGCTCAGCCCATTATTTCCTGCATAGGTGGTGGGTTCCTGTCCGTAGGGCAGACCCGCACTGTTGTCTTGTGCATGGGTGGGAGGGGAGATGGTGACTGCTGGGTCTCCACTCAGAGCCAGTCAATGGGGGAGGCCTGTGCCCCTTACCCCTCCTATTCATTGCGCCCTTGTCAGAAGTACCAGAACACCATTCCAGCTCTCAAAAAGAGCTCCATTCCTGAGCATTCCAGCACCACTCCATGGCTGACTCTGAAACTATTCAGGCGATAGCTAAACTTTTAATTTCTTCTGTCCAATTGACCTGTAAATTCATTAGCCAGGGAATCTAAGTCTCCTAGAATTAGCTAGGTGATCCAGAGGGCAAGCTTTCCACTGAGCTAAATAGGTGTGTGTTCTGAAAGATCCTAGCATTGTGGGCCTTTCCAGACTTCCCTACATGTATGTTTATAAACCTATGTGATGGGGCAAGGCCAGATGGCTACACTAAAGTAGTGAGGAACAGGTATGTTAGTCCCAGGCTAAACAAATCCCTGGTACCATGGTAACCAAATGGCAGTTGCTCCAGGCACCTAGGGCCAATTAAGATCATTCTCGAAGGCAGTGGAGCTAGCTAGATTGATTGGGACACCTGAAAACAATTAAGGCCTGGCTGGAACTAGTTAAAAGCCTCCCACTTAGTCAGTGAGGTGTGGATGTTAGGAGTTACAGAAGGGAGCTGATCTGCTATAGGAACAAAGCAGTACAAATCCATATCAGGTGCAAGGAAGGAGGCCCTGAGGTAACAGTGAAGGAGATATTGAGTGGGAGGCTGCTGTGGGGAAGTGGCCCAGGGAATTGTACACATCCTATTTCCAAAAAAGTCAGCTACCATAGCTGCTAATTTTAGGGACCCTAGGCTGGAGCCTTGAGTAGAGGGTGGGCCCGGGCTTCTCCCTCCCCTCCCTGATTAATCACTGAGACTGGGAGAAAACAGAGACTGTGCGAGGGAAGGTTGCTTCTCCTCACCTCCCTTGTTGGCTTATGATGAAAATGGCTCAGTGAGCTGTGACCCTTACCTCTAGAGAGAGAGAAGGGCTACATGGAGGGTCACAGTGAGCCTCTGAGGCTAGCAAAATCTGCCAGGAAAGGCAGGACACAAGGAGTCAAGGACAGAACTTTGCCACACTTGCCATCGTGGTCAACCAGGCATTGGAGCAGGAAAGAGAAATTCTCCCCCTTTCTGTTGTAGATGTCGCTGTGGTAGTCACATCACTTGCTCAGTGGTGAGTCAGTGCTTCCAAAACCAAATTTGCCCAAAGCGCAAGTAAAGTGCAAAGAACTTCTGCTTGTTCACACCTGCCAGCATTGCGGTGCAGAGCTTTCTTGCATCCATGCCTGTCAACAGCAATTCAAAAGTGATGCTTGTCCACCCAGAAAGAAAGAAAACATGAGGTGGAGAGAGTGGAATCATAGGATTTTTGGAGTTTGACCACTAAGTCCCAGAATTCCACTGACTTCCACCTGGCTTCTACTGTGCATCCCACAATGCACAGCAGGAAAAGTCCCAGAATGCACACAGATCAACAGTAAAGCAAAGGATCATGCCATACCCAGCTGATATGCCATATGCATAGTGTGCACCAAGGCCTTGCCATGTGTACACAATGATACAAAATGATAGAAGGCACAGCTGCCCTGTTTGCATGCTATTAGTGCAGCTTATGTATTATGCACCAACTAATGCACATCATCTCAATGCAAACAAAGCTCCTGAGTGTAGACAAGACCCAAGACGGCCATTGCAAACTAGAGTAGCTTAGAGTGGGTGTATAGGATGGCAGAGAATCAGCCCCAGTATTGGAAACCACAAACAGCTCTTTGGTTATTGGGTGCAGCTGAGGATTCAGCCTTTCATGATCATTGTTAGACCTGTGCAACCTTTTATAATGAAGCCACAAACAAATCTCATTCATGATCGTAAAAGAAATTTTCAAACCTCTATACAATGTAAAAATATTGTAGTAGAATTAATAATTGTGCTATTTTTTCCACAGGCAAAATTAATGAAATTTGATCTAAACTGGAAAATTTTCATTTATTTTAATGGATTTTTGAAAATCTGCAAAAGTAGATGTACAAAAAGTAATTTCCATTTTTTCTGTGCTACCTTTGGTGACAGCTCATGTTTCATTACACAAAACATTGATAATTATAAAGAAAACAGTGGCATAAATCTTAAGGAATATATGTCTTTGGTCCCAAAATCTTGGCAATCTTCCCTAATATAGACCAGCTGTAATGACCTTCCACAGAAATTCAGCTAAAGCTGGAACATTATTCAGGAATTTTAACCTCTCCAAGAAATTAGCCAACATGAAGCTTTAATTAAGGAAACCACAGAATGTGAAAATAGGCTTGTGAACAATTCATTTCAGTCTCTGCTTTGTGGTTAACTTTTGTTATTTTGGCATCTGACCAGAGCTAAAGTGATGCTTTAGCTAAGGGAATCTCATTGCAAGTACAAATACAGTAACAATGGCTAAACTTCAAAGAGCTGCCATTAGGTGACAAATGGTGAACAGATGGGTTCAAATTTGAGCCATCTAATAGAAAATAAAACATATATCGGATGATCAAATTTTTCCTCTCCGTTTTTTGCCTGTGACTATAAATAGTGAGAAGATTCACATGCCATGTTTCTCATGTCTGCTGCATATATTTCTTTCTTGGATTGTTAACTTTAAATTCAATATCATTCTTAATATAACAAAAGCAGGTTCCACGTTTTTTAAACTTTGTTCTATAAATTACACAGTGCTACCTGTCCTAGTCACTGATCTAATTACTCTATGTGAAAAATTATACTGTTAACTACAGAATTCTTTCAATTGAACTAATCTAAAAAGTGTGTCTAGTTACAGACAATAAATCTGGAAAACATCTTCTCATTATTAATGTCATTAATTGTGTCAGGTTTAAAATGTAGTGAGTCATGTAACATAAATATCTTTTGTGATAAAGAGACTGTGTTCTCGTTATGCAGTTAGGTATTCTGGGATTGTGTCTACGCATACCTACCAATGCAGAACAGATTTCTCTGGAACTAAATTACTTGTGCAGCTCTTTTTCATATGTAGCGTGCAAGGTTTTGAGGAACTGATAGAATAAACAGTACAAAAATGGGAAATTACTAGTTTTGGCAGAATTCAATTTTTTAAAATATTTTTGACCGATATTTTATTTGTAAGCATTTTTTTGGATTTGTATCAATTTGAATGTTCACAGTTGCATGAAATTATGAATTTTAAGCATTTTTTCAGTTTATCAATTTAAATTTTCACAGTTATGGGAAATTATGGGGGTCAGATGATTTAATTACAATAGTACTGAGATTCAAAAAGTTGAAGCCTTACAAACCACTAACACAAATTATCAACATCACATGTCAAAATATACAAAGTAAATATCCTTAAAATAAAAAAATTAGACCTATTCTTTTTATTCATTCACTAGTCCATTTGTAACCAGCCTAAATCCAAAGTCTAAATCACTGGATTTTGACATTAGTAAGTTCTAAAGCAGCATTTTTCTTACTTTGTCTACCTATATATTTAGATCTTTAGTGATACATTTTTGTCAGTTTGTGTGTATACAGTGAAATTAATGTTTGCTGACATCTTCTGATAAATATCTAATAACCAGCAAGAAGAGACCTGTCCATCCAGTTGCCAAAATCTTCACCAACACCACCGAGAATTATTTTGAGAAGTGGAAATGATCCTTTGTTACACGGACAGGTGCATGTAACCAATGCTTTATCAAAACTGCCGATTCAGAGACTCATGGGCTGAAGGACAAAAATCTTGGTGCCAGTATTCAACATACTTCTTGAACCAAAGACAGATAACCCTAAATAGACTCAAAGATGTGTATGCAAGGAAACTAGAGCAGAAGGAATTCTGTGAGAAGAATGACAAATTGTTATCCCCACTACAAGTGGTTGATTCGCTGTCAGTGTAACAGCTCTACCAGCTGCACAAAGGTCATACATTATCATAATCTCCAAAGATCAGTCCTAAAGGAGGAACAGAAGACATCTAAACAAACCAAGGAGGATACTGGCTCTTTGCTTGTTGTGGACATCTAGAACGAAGTAGCCAGCTGAAGTAACACATGCCTACTCATTCAGGGTAAATGAAAAAAACTAGCAGAAGAAAATACTGACTACAGTTGTGGACACTGCAGAAAGAATTGTTCTGAGAACAAGAAGTGGCTAAGTGTTAAGAAACCCATTTTGGTTCAGAGACTGTAAGTACTGACAGATTATTTTGCGTTTGTTATTTTTGGCTTGTGCTATATTTTATTTTCATTTGATTAAAAAAAAAAGAAACACTAAAACCTGACCTCGCTAGGATGACCATATTTTCCCAAAGGGAAAATGGGACACCACATGGGGCTGGCCCAAGGACCCCCACCACCCAAGTCACACACCGCCTCCACCCCCCAGCCCTCTCTACCTCCTGCCTGCAGGGCTGGCCTGAGGTCCCCCTTCCTCCTCCATGCATGAGGCTGGCCCAAATTTTTGAGTGCAGTTATGTAACAAAAAAATCTGCATTTTGTAAGTTCAGAGCCTGAAAGTCCACTCAGTCCTACTTCTTGTTCAACCAATTGTTAAGAGAAATACATTTTTGTTTACATTTACGGGAGATACTGCTGCCTGCTTCTTATTTACAATGTCATCTGAAAGTGAGAACAGGCATTTACATGGCACTGCTGTCACTGCCAGATACACTAAACATTCATATGCCTCTTCCTGCTTTGACGACCATTCCAGAGGACATGCTTCCATTCTGACGACACTCGTTAAAAAATTCCATGAATTAAATTTATGATTGAACTCCTTTGGGGAGAATTGTATGTTTCCTGCTGTTTTACCCACATTCTGCCATATATTTCATGGTACAGCAGTCTGAGATGATCCAGCACATGTTGTTCATTTTAAGAACACTTTCACTGCAGGTTTGACAAAATGCAAAGAAGGTACCAATGTGAGATTTCTGAAGATAGCTATAGCACTCGACCCAAGATTTAAGAATCTGAAGTGCTTTCCAAAATCTGAAAGGAACGATGTATGGCACATGCTTTCTAAAGTCTTAAAATAGCAAAACCCTGATGCAAAAACTACAGAACCTGAACCACCATAAAGGAAAATCAACCTTCTGCTGGTGGCATCTGACTCAGATGATGAAAATGAACATGCGTTGGTCTGCACTGCTTTGGATCATTATCAACCATACCATCTCCGCTGAATCCTCCCTGGCAGCAGTTGAACCTAGTGACTTTACCCTTCCTCTTTGGAAATTATTGAGTCCTCAGAGCTGCACTGGCTGCTGTAGAGCAGCAAAGCAGCTGCTCCATAGCCTGGGGGAAGATTCCTTTCTTCCTTTCATGTTCAATTACTCAGGCTGGATGCTGGGCTAAGGATCAGTCTGTCACTGTGAATCTATACTTATGGTAAGATTGCCATGTGGCTGAGGCCTTGGCTACCCTTGCAAGTTGCAGCGCTGGTGAGGGGGTTACAGCGCTGCAACTTACTCGGTGTCCACACTTACAAAGCTCAGACAGCGCTGCAACTCCCTGTCTGCAGCGCTGGCTGTACTCCTGGTCTGCTACGGGTGTAACGAATCCAGCGCTGGTGATGCAGCGCTGCTCATCAGGTGTGGACACTCACCAGCACTGTAATTGGCCTCCAGGGTATTAGGAGGTATCCCAGCAT
>NC_133770.1:213624416-213631891 GCF_003597395.2 Chelonoidis abingdonii
CCCACAATGCACCACTCACAACAGCGCTGCAAATGCTGCAAATGTGGACACACTGCAGCGCTGGTCGCTGTCAGTGTGGACACACTGCAGCGCTGGCCCTACACAGCTGTATGACCACAGCTGTAACTACCAGTGCTGCAAAAATGTAAGTGTAGCCATGCCCTGAGTTTTTTTCACTTAGGATATGGTAGAAGGCCCTACAATTCACACCCCAATAATCCAGACTGCAGACTGTTAGGATAAGGTAAGTAAAGAAAAATGATAAAATAAAAAAAATACACATAGTGTGTGTGTGTAGGGTGGTATAAAATAGTTCTTTAAAACGTTTTAGTAATAATTAGCCATAGTCAGCAGCACTAAGACTCTTTTTGTTGCTGGGGATGTAAGTGACCATTGGGTGTTTATTCTGCATTTCAGCGGTGGCAACTCTATAATATGTGCTCTGTTTAAACATTTGCAGTGTTATAATCATTTGCAGTCTGATTGGCTGCCTTCCCCACCTCCCTGACAATGCCATATTCATAGGAGTGAACGGGGAAGGAAGGAGCAGCCTCTATGCTGCCCTTTGTGAAAAATGAATCAGTCTGCTCCCCCCTTCTCTCTCCCTCCCTGCAAACCAGATCTGGGAAGGTGGCGGGGAATAACTGCCCCTCCCCGACAGGCCTGAGAAGGGGACCCTCCTGCAGCTGCACCCCTAGGCCTGGGAGGACATTGAAGCACTCACTGAGTGCAAGAGGTGCACTGAAGGGTGAGGGGCAGATATGGGTGCTCCAGGGCAGAACTGATGTGAGAGGTGGGGGAATATAGGTACAGGCCTAATTAATTAATTAGTATTTAGAGACTTGGGAAGAAGCTAAAAGCTCAATGCCATCAGGCAGACAGCAAGAGTTCCTGCAGTGGGAGTCAGAGTCACCTTACTCTATGCATTTGGGAAAGTAAACACTGTAATTGGCCCAACAATACTGGGCTGGACTGGGGGGAATTTGAAAAACAAGACAGACCAGAAAACATGATATTTATTTTAGACCAGTGATTTTCAACCTGAAGTCTGCGGACCCCTTGGGGTACACAGATTGTGTCTAAAATTTCCAGAAGGTCCATACCTCCATTCAAAATATTTTAGGGGCCTGCAAATGAGAAAAGGTTGAAAACCACTCTTTTAGACAAACCTAATAATTTTTAGGCCAGTCTTATGATTTTTGAACATTATGAGGTGGCAATATTGCCTATATGGAAAGCATATAGTGAAACTGTATATTAAGGTTGCTCTACAAATGTATATATCATTGCATTTTAGCAATAAGAACAATTTTTAGTTACTGTATAATGAATTTAAAGTATGCTTTTGGTTCTTTTAAGTTTTGGAAAATAATATGCACATTAAAGCAAATGTAAGGCTAGGAAGACAGAAATAATGTAAAAAAAAAAATCTCTATCAGTAAATTAACAGGCATCTTTGTCTTCTGGTTGTCTAACATTGGCATCCCATCATCCTAAACACCTAGTGCCAATTTCTACAGTCCATATTCAAGCAAAATTCCCAGTGATTTCAGAGGGAGTTTTGCCTTTATAAATAATGGAAGATTTGACCTATATTGACTAAATGAAAATTCAACAAGATGGAACTTTTGAAATAGCAATTGATAAATCTTGCACAGAGCATTCAGATCCAGTCTTTCTTCGTGCAAGACATTTATTTTCCTATATTTTCAGTCTGTGATAACTTTCTTTATAATTGAAGTATTACTCTAAACTTCTTATTTCTTGAAATGTACCAATAAAATCCAGCACAGGTAACAAACATTTTCTATTTCAGTTCAGACCTGCAGGGTATGGGTAATTATGGTAGATCAAAATAATTGGGTTATACTGCTGTATACTCTTCTGCTTCATAAGGGATAAGTTTGATTGAAAACCACAAGTGAAGTGGCATTGGATTTAGATATTTTGCTAGCGGTGCATCATTCAAAATAGTAATTCCCTGTGGGGTATAGAAAATTTAGGGCTCCAAGCAATCAAGCACTGTTTTGATACTGTAAACAGCAAAATATGAAAGAGTGAACTATGACACCTGACCTCTCTCCCACCCCTAAAAAGCAGAGAATAATAGATTAAAATCTTTGTAAAAGAAATATGAATCAGAGTCCTGTCTATGGCAACAAATAAATACATTGGAATAACATAGGGATAGACTGGGCAAACTGCCCAAATTCTCTCCCTTTGATAGTGAGAGCTGTGCTGAACAGAATCATTTTGCCAATTAAATAGTAGTGTTTACTGTTTTGCCAGAAGAAATTAGGTGAATTTGCTTTTATAGAAACAAACAAAAACTGGAAATGAACCTAGAAAATGTGATTACATTTTTTTCTAGTGAGGAAAACATTTTTGTATTGGTCTAACAGTAACAGTGGACAACTGATGATCATCGTAGATACTAGCATAGTTCCTCTAAATCATGTTTATTTGGTGCTTTAGAATCTGCAGTGCCTTTGGGAGCAGGATTCAGTCATGACAGAGTCAGTTTTTCCTCCTGCAAGCTCTTTTTTTCCATGATGCTGGAAGTCAGTCACTGAGCTTTCGTCCAGACTCCCAATCAAAATCTTTATTTTCTTTCACTACCAGGCTGATCTCTTTCATTAAGAATGAACAAAAAACATTTGCTTAAAAGAGTACTTATACTTTTGTGAGGATAAATTAAAATATTTTAATCTTCCTAGCTAGTTTCCAATATGATAAGAAAATAATTAATAGTTCAATCTTTCCAGTTTTTCAACTACACAGTCATAAAATGGGGAAAATAAAAGTGAGTGATAATCAGTGAAACTCCTGAACTGACTTTCCAAATGAAAAGGGATATAACATCTGTCCAAGACCAATGCAGGTTCGAGTAAGGATTTGATTGAGAGAGGAAAATTAAAATGTGACAGATTGAAATTTAAAACCAAGTGGTTGTTTATTAATGGGGAATGAGTTGCAACTTGGGCTGGGGAGGAGCACTTTTACCAACTAACAATACTATCAGAACAAGAATATACACACAACTTGAAACAGTCTCTTTACGTCCAACAAGAAACCAAGGAGTCTATAATCAACTGCTTACTAAAATCCAGAACAGATACACAAAACTAAGTAAACCGTGCGCAGGTTAACCGAATATTATAAAATACAACAATTAACTACAATAGCAATCAATACAACAATTCAACTCTCATATACTATATACACAGCTTGGTATCAAGTAAGGGAGGGGAAAAAGGGAAGAAGTTAAACAAACAGAGTATTTACAGCACACTCCAGGCGCAGCTGACCAGCAGTACAGACACCAAGGGCATGACGAATTGGTGGGAAAATAATCCAAAAAAGAAAGCGAATCAACACGACCCAAGCCGGCTAAATCCGGAGGAGACCCTGGCTGAAAGGGTGATCAGGCCTTCCAGCTAACCCGCAGATACTCCTGCAGATTTTGGCGCGAGACATGGTTTTATTCAAAGGCTCTTACTCGTGTCAGCGTCTGATTGGTCCCTAGCTCCTTCACCAACCAGGTTCCGAGCTGGTGCCCTCTACGTCAATGGGAGCTGCACCTGGCACACTACTTTTGCACACAGCCCTATGCTTCTGCACACAGCACCAACTTAACCTTTTGAGCAGACAGAAGGTTCAAGAGCAGGCACACTGGTATTTTTGCACACGGCACTAGCCTGACCCTTAGGTGACCAGGGAAAAGAGCGGGAATAGGCACACAGCACTACGGTGTTGCACATGGTACCAATGTGACGTTTTGACAGACAATTGGCCAAACAGATGCCATGTTTGAGCATAGGCTTTAGGGCTGAGACAACATCAAACACAAATGGAAATCAAATATGCCCAGAGAAGGCCAAGCTAGATCAGGGATAGATAGCCCAGAGAAAGGTCTAGATAGAGTCTATGAGATATAGTAAATGAGAACAGAGCAAAAAACAAAAGCCAACAAGAAATAAAAAAACTGAATAAAATAACCACCTAAATACAAAACAAAGTGGCAGACGGGAGAGAGAGTACTATATAAAATGGTACTTCTTGTAAAAGCATGGTAGCATATAGACTTCCAGTGACTACTGATTCTACTCAGGATATTTGCTATTCCTCTTAAGGAAAGTCCTTATAATCTCTTCCTCTCCCTCATATTTAGCTTTGATTTATGGCTAGACAGTAGTAGCCATGATCTAGGAAAAAAATTAGGGGAATGTTAGAATATTTCTGTTTTCCAACTTGCATGTTCCCATAAATTTGTATGAAATATTCCTGTCAAATTTCAGGCAAATAAAAATCTCCACAGAATTCCCAGTTGTGGAGATTCAGTAGCGGTGTCTGACAAAGAGAAGCAGAATAGTTAGTGTAACAGAGCACATAGATTTTTAAAGAATGATTTTAGTGCCAGTGGACTACTACATCTGCCCTCCCCACTGCCCCTAAAAATAACTGAAGTGCTAAATGAGAAATGAGGCAGATGAGAAACTCAGCGCACAGAACAGGGCCTAAATTGTGCACTCAGCAAAAATGGGCAATAGATCAGTTGTTGATGCATGCAGCAACCTGCCAAATTATGATATATCCCAGCCATTTAAGACCTTGGTAGAGACTGGTGAGACCCAGGAATAGGGTTTGCTTGTCTGACAGCACGTAGATTGGTAACCTGCTGTAAGAGGCAAAAGATACTTCTGCTTTAGTGCTTCATTCTTTATGCCAGATTTTGCATGCCAAATTTCCTGATTCAAGTTCTTATGCCAAATCTTGTCCAGCAACATCAGCATACAGAATGGTGATTGCAAATGAAAAGTAGAAGATGAAAAGTAAACACGGATTTATACTCTAAGAATTGCACAGCAAAGTACAAACTAAAAGGAGGTGGTGAACAATTTGGTCACCATAGCAAAAACCTTTTCTGTGCATTGAAAAAAATATTATGTGATCATGTAATTAAAGACTGTATCAGAATGCAAGGGACAGAATTAAGGCTGAATAAGCAACCCAGCCTAATTCTGGCATTTCCTAAAGGCATTTCCTAATTTTTAGGTGCTTGACTTGGCAAACTTAACATTCTTTTAACTTAGTTTGAATGTAATTTCCTATTTATTTATTTTTAAAAAGGCAAACAAACCCTATGATGCACAATTGTAACAATCCCTCATCACACATCATCATCACAGTTTTGAAGCGGTGGCTTCAGCACAGAATCCTAGGCCTCATCACTTGAGCTAAGAGAGTAATTTAGCTAATAGTAGGAGAAAGCTGTTATCTTATGCAAACCAGCCTCTAATGTAGGACATGTAAATTGTAGCAAACTGAGGCAGCAGGTTACATTTGCAGGAGTAGTGACATTTTACAGACTGCATACCCAAGCACAAAAATTTGGTAGAGTCGTTTTTAGAACTAGTGTGGCTAAATGGCTGAGGGTTGGGTTTGCCATATTAAAGGTTCAGGTTCCTTTCCCATCATGTATAACTCCTCAGTGAGGTATAAGGCCTTACCCAATAATAAAGATTGTGAAGAGCACAGAATTCTCTTACTGTTTGTTTATTTAGGAAGTATTAACAGGTTTACAAATTTTTGCATTGTAAATATCAGAAACAAAACTATCATAATTACAACCATGAGCTTTTGTTTAAAGAGACATTGTACAGTAGTACAGTCATCAGATCTCTCTATTTAACAGTGTTACCATATTACAGAGTGGACATAACTACAACGCTTATGACATGTTGTTTCTAGTGATTTTATTAAACTGAGTGGAATCTCTGATTACACATATTGAACAGAACAGGCAAATCTATTGTGTTAATATTTAAACAAATTGGAAAGGTGCACTGGGCTTTTTGCATGTGAATGTATGTTGTCTTAGGCCTTGGCTACACTGGTGCTTTACAGCGCTGCAACTTTTTCGCTCAGGAGTGTGAAAAACACCCCCCCCGAGCGCTGCAAGATACAGCGCTGTAAAGCGCCAGTGTAAACAGTGCCGCAGCGCTGGAAGCACAGCTCCCAGCGCTGCAAGCTAAACCCTATCAGGATGTGGAGTACGTGCAGTGCTGGGAGAGCTCTCTCTCAGCGCTGGAGCTGCGACCACACTCGTACTTCAAAGCGCTGCCGCAGCAGCGCTTTGAATTTTCAAGTGTAGCCATACCCTGAGTAAAAGGTGACCAAATATTAATTAATTTTTGTGCTCAGCCAATTTTTCTGGGTATGTAATTGGTGTATTAATTTCTTCCTAACAACATCTTCCTATATTTTTGAAGCATTCCTCTGCAGTTAGCCTGGAAAAAAAAATAGTCCATCAGCAGAATTCTGAACACTAGTCATGAGAAGGATTGAGTCTAGAATTCATAGTTTTAATCCTGTGCTCCTTCCCCAATTTGGCAAAAAGGTGGAGCCATTTTTTCTGTGTCCCATCCAGAAGGTTAGTGCTGTGTGGCTTCCTGAGTGTGGTACATGTGCAGTGTTAATAGAACAGCAACAGTTTTTGGTAGCAAGCCAGGAACAAGCTACAGTGAGAAAAAACAGATGTAAATGGTGATTTTTGACAATATGTAATTTAGTCATATTCAAGTGGATTTTCAAGGGGACAAACAAAAGGCACCTACTTGAGCTCAGAACTATCACCATGCCAAATTTCAAAGTCTTACTGTAAATCATGGGATCACAGAGCTTGTAAAAAAAAATAGTTTTTAGAAAGGAAAGTGGTAGGCAATCTCAGTATAGGTCACTACTACTCTTCTTATACTATGCATGAACTATAAAGCCTTATGCTTCAAGTCTTAAGGCCAGCCCAATATGTAATTGTGTAGAAGGCATATAAACCCTGGAACATCTAGTGAACTGTTGCCCAAGAGGGGCAGCTATGTCCAGAAGCCATAGAGTGGATGGCAAACTTAGATATCAGTCTTTTGTGTTGCTTTTCAAGTTTCCAAATGAAAGAAGAATGACAGATGTTAGGGCAGATTTCTCAATGGGCAGGTTATTCCATAATTGTCCACTATGAGGTTTCTTGCACCTTTCTCTTAAGCATCTGGTACTGTCCACAGTCAATCAGGACACTGGACTGATCCAGTATGGCAATTCCTATGTTCCTATCTCCTCTTCTCCTGTATTTGTCTTATAAGCCTTTGCCTCCTTTCATCATAAGAACATAACGGCCGTACCGGGTCAGACCAAAGGTCCATCTAGCCCAGTATCTGTCTACCGACAGTAGCCAATGCCAGGTGCCCCAGAGGGAGTGAAGCTAACAGGCAATGATCAAGTGATCTCTCTCCTGCCATCTATCTCCATCCTCTGATGAACAGAGGCTAGGACACCATTTTTACCCTTCCTGGCTAATAGCCATTTATGGACTTAGCCACCATGAATTTATCCAGTTCCCTTTTAAACATTGTTATAGTCCCAGCCTTCACAACCTCCTCAGGTAAGGAGTTCCACAAGTTGACTGTGCGCTGTGTGAAGAA
>NC_133770.1:213633855-213742572 GCF_003597395.2 Chelonoidis abingdonii
AAGCGGTCCTGCTATAGTTACCTCTTGGACCAGCTCCTGCTCTCCACTCAGGATTAAATCTAGAGTTGCCTCTTCTCTTGTGGGTTCCCGTATCAGCTGCTCCATGAAGCAGTCATTTAAAGTATTGAGAAATTTCATCTCTGCATTTCGTCCTGAAGTGAAATGTTCCCAGTTGATAAGGGGAACATCATCTTAACTGAAACAGGGTTTTTTGTTGTTGTTGTTTTTTGGTGTCCCTTAAATTGCTTCAAAAAGTAGAGATTTGCTTCACTATCTGTACTGACAAGTGGGAACATAAAACTTTCATCACCTAAAATTCCCAGTGGCTTCCTGTCCATTTCAGAATTTATATAAAGCCTCCCTCCTAATCATCAGAATCCCCTGTGGACTTGTGCCCCCTCCTTTGTATCTCTCTAATCTTGTTCCTCCCTATTCTCAAGAGAATTCCTTATGCTCTTCAAATACCAGATTTCAGTGCATTCCCTCTTTCCTCAATGAATGATAGAGCCTTCTTCCAAAGTGTCCTTACCTTTTGAAACAGTCTCTGTATTTAGTTGACTCCCTGACATTTCAAATCACTAATCAAAACCCTTTTTGGCCATCTTCAGTAAAACAATCCAAAGATTTCCAGGTTTCCCTGGCTCATTTTCTCTGAAGCTTTTGTCAGTGTTGCAGGGCTGGCCTTACCATGAGGCAAACTGAGGCGCATGCCTCAGGTGCCACACTGTGGGGCGGGGGGGCACCACTAGGACCCAGAGTGTAGAAAATTGTGTCTGCAGCTGGTGCATATATATTCTCTCTGCTCGAGATGCACAGAGATGGTGGAGTGCTGGGCTGGAGGAAGGAGGGCACAAGAGACATAACAGGCAGGCAGGAGAAAAGGTGGGAGGAAGTAACAGAAAGCAGCAGGAGCTGCAGGGAGAGAGGAGGAGAAGCCTCTAAGGTACCTCTCTAGCACCCCCAGGAGCCTTGGCTGATTAACACCAGCTTCTCAGGGAGCTTCCTGTTTCCTACTGCTTCCCTGAACCCACTTGAGGAGAACAGGTCATCAACTGAACTAGTAGGAGCCAGTTAGGCCCTTAAGATGCTGATATCTTCCCTCACTCAGGCCCTCCCACCAGCCTGCTTATTTGTCCCCTTCAACTGAGTGTCGAGAGCCACTTTAGCTGGTGCAGAACAGCAGTCATGAGTGAAAGATGAAAATGCCCTTCTGGGGCAGCATTCAGAAAAAGAAAGAAAGCAAAGGAAGATTTTCTATCTGAGCAGGAAGGAGCTCTCCTGAGATACATAGAGACAAATGTTCACGGTGAGCCTTCCGGCCCCAGTGAGGATGTGAGTGGTGAGGAGATGCCTGATCTTCCAGTTAGTCAGCATGCAGATGACCTGGAGGCTACTGCAGCATCCATATCTCCATCTCAAATGGACGTAACCACGCACATTCCTGAAGAAAAGTGTAGATCAGAGAAGAGTGTGGTGGAGGTGCAAGAAACAGCTGCTGCTGAGTTTAGTTCCTTAAGTCTAGATGATCCAGGACTATGGACCCACTTGAGCAGTAGCCTGAGGGACTTCCATGGGCCATAGCAAGTGAGAAACTTCATGTTCCCCAAAGAAAATGAAAATAGAAGTTTCCATCCAACACATTACTAGCATGAAATTCCCAATGGTGACAAAGTGGAAAGCCCATGGCTTATGTACTCAAAACCTAGAATGCTGCATACTGTTTTTGTTGCAAACTCTTCCAGCCTAATGTTCCAGCCACATTGGGTTCTACAGGAACAAAGGACTGGAAAAATCTGGCTATAAATCTTGCATGCCATGAGAAGGCAGCAAATCACCAGAGAGCATTCCAGAGTTGGAAAGAGCTTGAGATGAGACTAAGGTTAAAGGCCACCACAGCATCAAGAGAAGATTGCATCAGAGTCTTACTGGCAAAATGTTCTGAAAAGGCTCATTGCCATTGTGAGTGCTGGCTACCCAAAACCTAGCACTGCGTGGTACTTCAGAGTTGTGTGTGCCAAACAGTGGAAACTTCCTTAGAATTGTGGAGCTGATGGCTGAGTTTGATGCTGTACTACAGGAGCATCTAAGAAGAGTCACCACCCAAGAAATTTACACACACCACTACCTTGGAAAAACAATTCAAAATGAGATCATACAGTTTCTGCCAACAAAAGTCAAACAGAAGATTGTGGCAGAGTTGAAGTCAGCAAGATATTACTCTGTTTTTCTGGACTGCACACCTGACATCAGCCATACGGAACAAATGACTTTATTGATGCATTTTGTAACAATAACAGAACCTAGTGAAAATGTCCCTGCAACTGGTGACTGTCAAAGAGCATTTTTTAGAATTTATTGACACTGATGATACTACAGGAGCTGGTATGACAAATGTGCGTCATAAAACTCTAGAAGATACGGGAATTGTGATATTTGACATGAGAGGTCAGGGCTATGATAATGGTGCCAACATGAGAGGAAAGAACAGAGGAGTGGAGACACGGATCCAAGAGTTAAACCCTCAAGCTTTTTTTGTCCCATCCAGTTCTCATTCATTGAACTTGGGTGGTCAGTGATGCAGCATCAGCTTCTAGTGAGGCTGCTGAATTTTTTTTTAACGTAATTCAAAGCATCTATGTATTTTTCTCTGCATCAACTCATCAATGGCAAATTTTGAAGCAACATCTGGGAACATCCTATCTGACACTGAAACCACTGAGTGCCACACGATGGGAAAGTCGAGTGGAGACAATAAAGCCTATCAAACACCAAATTGGGAAGATAGATGATGCCATAGTTGCCATTGTGGAGAATAATGGTATGACCAGAGATGAAAGTAAGCTGGTCCGGTCCGGTCCGGCGTACCAGCAAGAGCCAGTACGCCATGCTTGACCGCACTGGCTTCCACGGTGGGGATTGAAAGGGATCTGGGCTGCCCGCGGCTGTGGGCAGCCCAGAGCCCTTTAAATCCTGACCACAGCTCCAGCGGCTGGGCTGGGGCCGGGATTTAAAGGGCTCAGAGCTCCTGGGGGCTGTGGACAGCTCAGAGCCCTTTGAATCCTGGCATGCCTCTGGCCGCTGGGTTGGGGCCAGGATTTAAAGGGCTCAGGGCTCCCCTCAGTTGCAGGAGCTCTGAGCCCTTTAAATCCCTGCCCCAGCCCCACAAAGCTCGGGGTTCCCCCCAGCAGCTGGAGCCCTGGGCCCTTTAATTTGCCCCTGAGCCCTGGGGGCTCCCAGCCACCTCTTCAGCTGGGATCCCCTGGCTAATTTAAAGGCCCTGGGTCTCTCAGCCAGAGCTGGTGCCCCAGGGCCTTTAAATCTTGAGAAGCCACACCTCTTTTGGATGAGGCCACGCCCTCTCAGGACTCCGGCAGTACTGTTAAGTCCTGTAAGTTACTTTCAACCCTGACTATTACAGGAACTGTTCATGGGAGAACAGTGGAAGAGGGAAATGGAATCACCAGAAACATACATAACTTCAAATTTCTGTGTGGCTTAGTGTTGTGGCATGACATACTGTTTGAAATAAATGTTGTAAGCAGAGACTCCAAGGTGTTGACCTTGATATGTCTGGAGCAGTGGAACAACTGGACAAAGCAAAGTCATCCCTACAGTCTTACCAGTCAAATGGGGGATTTCAAAATGCTCTGAAGACTGCACAGAAGTTCACAGAGAAACTTCACAATGAAGCTATTTTCCTACCCATTCAAGAATACAAGAGTCACTGAAGAAGACGACATTTTGATTACGAGGCATGGGATAATCTCATAAGCAACCCCAATCAACTATTCAAAGTTGAATTCTTTAACCAGGTGCTAGATTGTGCAATACAGTCAGTTGAAGAACGTTTCATGCAGCTCAAGGAACACAGCAGTATATTTAGGGCGTTCGTGTGATGTTCCAAAACTCCCTCACTATACCTGAAGACCAACACCAGCAATGCAGGGCACTAGAGACAGCGTTGACACATGATGACATGCGCAATGTTGATGCAAGTGATTTTAGGTGATGAACTGAAAGCCCTTTCAAGATACATTTCAGAAGGATCAACTCCAAAGGCTGTTCTGGAATATATGTGCACAAATAAGATGACTACCCTCTTTCCAAATGCTTTTGTTGCTCTGCACATACTTCTAACACTTCCTGTAACAGTTGCCAGTGGAGAACGCAGCTTCTCCAAGCTGAAGTTAATAAAAACACATCTACGCTCCACAATGACACAGGAGAGGCTGTTTGGCCTTGCAACCATCTCATTAGCGCATGAACTGGCTCAGACTGTGGACCTTTAGGTAGAACAGGAAGAAGACAGAATTGAGACCTTTTTAAAGTTTTGGCCTGAGTGAGGGGCTATGGGGGAATCATTTGAGCTCCCCGCCTCAGGTGCCAAAATGTTGTGGGCCGGCCTTGCAGTATTGTCTTCATATCCCCTTCCTACTGCTCTACATAACTACTTTTGTATGTAACTGCATAATTCACTTGTTTTTGACTGCCTAGTGTCCTGTGATAAGAACAAACAATTAATTATATATTTCATTAAATGGGAGGGGGAGCGGGGGACAGTAGAACTTTGTTTTACATGCTTAGGATATTCTGGAGTAACAGTGAGTAATGAATGAATAATTATACCAGAAACCATGTCATAGCAGGTGCTGTGGTAAAAATTAATAATTTATTCTTTTTTAATTTCTGTCCTAAAATATTATGTAGTGTTGGAACTAGTAAGGGGCTACCATTCCACTCCACTCCAGAAGTGGCTGCGGTTTGGTGCTACAAAAGTGATCCATAAAATGATTTGAGGTCTTTTAAAATGAAAGTGCAATATAAATGTAAGTTGTTATTACATGCTGTGTAGTGAAATTGTATCAGTCAGCCACATCTGCTTTACTATGTAGCAGTGGCTTGAATTGGTGCCAGATATCTATGGTCTGATTTTTGTATCATGAAATAGTGCCGTCGAGAAGATTTTTGGCAACAAGAATTGGAGAGGCAAGCCAAGATCAGTGTCAGTTCCTGAGGCAAAGATAGCTAAATTGTACAATGATGAAAGATTTGACCAAAGAGGAATATCATGGGATAATATCCAGGCCAAATTGCTTGAGTCAGACTTCAGAGTAGCTCAGCTGCTTCCAAAGACTATGAAACAGAGAGGGTACATTAATTTCCTCAGTGTGGCAATATACCAGGTTCCAGTCTCTCTCATCAGACCTGTTGTTTGGTCTCTGGCTTTGAGCTATCTCATCCTGAGAAATTGGCTGACTCTACAGCAGTCACTTGACAAGAGGTTGCTGAACGCACAGAACAAGGTTTTTGGAATGATTAATGATACTTCAGAAACTTCTGATCCAGGGAGAAAGTCTGTTGCTGCTGCTACTGGTAGACAGCTGTTTAAAGGGAGCAGTAAGAGAAGCCCTATTAACATATTAATATGATAAAAGATGTGGCCTGGGTTGGCATAAGTTAACTGCAAATATCTTTCATAACCAACCATTGGAGGTTAAATAGAAGTAATTTTTACTTCATTGGCTCCTTGGTTACCAAGCATACACATCACCTGAAAATATGGACATGTTGATATTTTTGGATAACAATTCCACTTTTGAAATTCAGGAATAATTCTGGAGAGGAAAATGAGGCAGAAGTATGTCATTAAGACCGTTAAGAAAATATTCCTTTACAACACAGATCTAATGTATATACTCAGCTGTACCTTTTGCATATACTGGGATAGGTGGGTCTAAGCCTGCCCAAAATTAAAGAGCCAACCTTTCAACCAAGGGGAAGGATGGGCCACAGGCCCTATACAGTGACTAATACACTTAGCAGTAATGCACAACATCTGAAGTGCTGTTTAGTGCTAACCACTTGTAGCAGCTTGTCATGTATCTCATGCATTTGGAATCTTGGCTGAGCCTGGTTAAACCTGCACAAAGATAAGATGGGCTGCTTCTCAATTGCCTTCCATTCTGTGTAGTCATTCACATCTGTGCAAAGAGGGTGTGCAGTTGATGTAAAATGAGGTGTCGTTAAACCCACTTTGTCATGGCTTTACACGGGCAAATGTCATAAGGTGCAACGCAATGGGGAATCAGGTCCACAGCTTCTATGTCTTAAGAGAGCAGTGAGACTGCTACCTTTGTGTGTGAAGTAACAACACCTGAAAGTTTTAGTGACCTCAGTGCTTTGAGTATGCGTGACAAACTTGGCATGACAACAAGAAGTCAGAAGCAATATATATGGCAGGTTAAGCCATGTACTGTGACCAGAAATTGTTGGGCAAAATGTCCTTGGACTGCTGTCTGATTGAAAAAATAAGTTAAAAGCCACCAGACTATTGGCTTGGTCACTGCATAAGCTCGCTACTGCTCTTCTCTGAATGATAGGTCTTTTGATGAGCTCAACGAGAACTATTATGCAATTTGTCATTACCTCCCTCACAAAAGTTGGTATAAAGGCAAATGGCTGGCAAAAGACCAACAGCAAATTTGGGCAGCCATTTGCCTTTACACCAATTATTCTCCTGCTGTGTGGTTTTGAGGTAGAACCTGCCCCTGCATTTGGCTATTTAGGGACCACTTGATCTTGTTCATTGAAAGATTCCAATGTGCTTTTCACATAAAATCTAGTCTGCACTTGAAAGTGTTTCTAATTAAGAAAGGGTGTGAAATTTAAAATGCAATGGCTGTTCCTGAATAGTTCCATGTGTGGACACTCTTATTTTGTTCCCATCTAGCTTTGAAAGTACTTTTGGATAATGGGAACAAGGCACTCTTACTCTGGAATAAGTATGTCCACATGTGCAATTAAATGGGAACAAGTTCATGTGTCAGCAAGCCCTAACAAAGACTCTTAAAATATTTCTATGTATTATTGTACCTATTTTACAGATGGTTGAACTGAGGAACCAAATTTGGGACTCAATAGTAGACCTCAGAAGTCCTGAAACTCAGTTTCCTACCTTATCTAAATTAACATATTATGACCCAGATTTTCTGGCCTCGCTGCAGCTGGAGGGGCACAGGACTGCAGATCAGGAGAAAAGGTGACTTTACAGTGTCAACTTTGCATTCCCCGAGTCCCGGGGCCAAAAGAGGATCTGACCAACCCCTGAAGCCCAGCTGCTAGCAGCTCCAAGGAGTGATTCCAGTGGCCAAATATAGCTAAGGAAGAGGGATGACTCAGCTGTGCTCCTTTTTACTGGCCACATCCTCTTTGCTGGGGAGCAAGTGACTCAAAGCTACTATAACAGATCTAATCTACTCCACCCAGGGATTCCACCTAGGAAAGAGGACTCCTATGGAGGGTGTTTTCAGCAGACTTTTCAACTGTTTTGCACAGCTTGGATGATGCAAAACAATCATAGTGGACCTATGAGTTAAGACCTGTGTTTATTTTATTTTGTGCATGTAGATTTATATAACCTTTGTGGCAAATTGCCAGTACTGTTATGCTGGGTCTCACGCTTTCTCTTCTTTGGGGAAGGTTCAAGGCACCATTGCTTGCCTCTGAACCAGTATTTTAATTACCCCACTCATGTCCTTGAGGAGGGGAGTGGAGAGGGAGGGACCTGGGCCTGCCCTCTTCTCCAGGTCCCAACCCAGGGGCCCTGAGGTTTGTGGTGAACCACTTGAACTAGCAGTTCCTTCCCCTGGGCTACTTCCCTCTCCTGCCCTTCAGCTTGTGAAGGGGCTTCTTGCTCTCCTTCTACACAAGCCAGGTATCCCTTACCTAGGGTTTCTTTTGGATTTCTCAGCCCACCACAGCACTCCTCCAAACTTTCCTTTTGTTTCTCTTCAAAACTGTTCTCTGCTCCAACTCACACACTGTCTGGCTGGAACAGGAGGTTTTTATCACATGACTGACTGCTGGTGCTCTAATTGGCTTCAGGTGTTCTAGTTAATCTATAGCAAACCTTCCTCCCCTTGCAGGGAATAAGGCTCCCTACTAACACTCTCCTGCTGCCCTCCGGCCAGGCTGTATCACACCTAATAGCTTGTATCTTAAATAAAATGCACAGTGCTGGAGAAAATACTTGTTTGTTGTAAAGTCACAATACATGCCACATATTATACACGGATATTTCCAGTCACAGAGATTCCTCTGTTATTATGTTCAGCCATATTAATTGCATATAATGTCTGTGTCAAGTTTCTGTGACTTGAATAAAGGAAAAAGAAAACCCCATTTAATTATCTCTGGGCTAAAGCTAAAGGAAGTTTTCCCTAACTATAGCTTAGTAGAGAATACTTTTATTAATTTAGAAAAAAATGTTGGCTCTTAGAACTGTGGTGTTTATATCTAGTTAAATGCCTGGCATGAGGTTATCTTCTTAATTTAGAATCTTATCTTAAATATGAATATAAAAAATGTGACAGCTTGTCAACAGAGCAGAAAAATCATGTTTTCTATTTAACTGAACCTCACTGCTTCACCTTATGGACATTAGCCATTAATTACTTCTCTGAATTCTCTTTAGTTTAGTTGGAATCTGCTCTGTACAGAGCTATACATGTTCTGTTGATAAAATCCTGTAGTGTAATTTGGACATAAAAAAAATCCAAGGAGTCCATATAAAATTCAGGTTACTGGCTTCTGCAAGTATGGAGACTTCTCTTTTCTACTTTTAAATCATGCTGCAGAACATTCTCTTCCTTTTTCTAAATCTGATTGCATTTCAGTGACAAAAATATATAGAAATGATTCTGAACTGAGATACAGATTTTGTGTTGAATTTAGTGAGGATACTTAAAAGAGAGAACTCTTAGCTTGAAGCTACAGTCATCAAGTGTTTGCATAGAGATAGCTCCCTGTATCTGTCTCTGTCTCTCTCCCTCTTTGCTGCTATATTTATCAGCCTTCCTGGCCATAAAAGGTCTGGACTGTGGCTCTGACATTCCACTGACTACAGGCATTATTTTTGTTCTGGACCTCGGAGTCCAGTTCTTAGCCCCGGTCCTGACACCTCTTTGCTGGATTCAGTTTTGCTGGATTTTGGTCTCTATCATTCATCCACTTCAGGACTTTTATATTTGTCATTGTTCATTTGGCAACTGGTAAGTGTTCCATTTAGACAGGAAATATTTCTAACTTGTAAGCTCTCTTTATTTTGAATCTGTACACTGGATTGATGGTAGCTCCCTTTAATCTTTTGAGCTCAGTAGTTAGTTGAGGGAGTTGTGGTAACAGGTTGGAGAAATCTGAAAGTGTAGCTGCAGAGACAAAACCAATCAGTACAGGGGCTCAGTTATTACCAGCTCAGCTATCTGAACAGATAGCTATGGGATTTTTCAAATGACGCGTGAGTTATTAGTACAGGCGACTTTTGTTGTATAAATTCATCTTGAATGAAAGTGTAAATAATTTTCTAAATATTTTCTAATTGTATGGGATTTATGGTGAATTCTGAAGCAGATGAAGTGACACTGACTAAGCTCAGAGGAAAATCTGATATTTTTTCCTCTCTCAACATTTTTGTTTTTCTGTTTCAATATATTTTTTAAAGGCATTTTGGAGTAGATTTTTAAAAGCATAAACTAGTCATACTTGCTACTAGCTCAATGGATAGGTTACAAATAAAATATTTCTATAGTATGTTTGTATTGTACAAATAAGTACAGAATATATGGACTCAAAAGCTGTACCTGTGGGTACCTATGATATAGACCATTGGCCACCCATGTCTACGCTAGGCTTTGCAGTCACAAAAGCATATACAAATTCCAAGGAGAAATGCTACCCTTACACATAGCTGGGTACTGTCAGGATGTACTGAGCATGTTATAAAAATTAAGACATAGGACTCAATCCTACTCCACTGAAGCCAAAGACAACACTCCTATTGATTTCAATGGGGACAGGATGCAGCGATAAATTCCTTACGTGTCCCAGATTTTCTTATGGGTTTTCAAAGGAACATAGGAATTGCCATATCAGATCAGACTAATGGTTCCTCTTGTATGGTAACCTGTTCCTACCAGTAGTCATTACCAGATTCTCAGAGGAAAGTGTAAAACTTTTCTAATGGACAATTATGCAATAACATGCCTAACATTACTTTCTAGCTAATATCAGGCAGTTAGCAGTTGGCTTATGTCCTGCACCATGAGGTTTGAGATCTCATGTAAGTTTATATACTAGTTAGTGTAACTAGTTAGTGCATATTCGTAGCTGTATAAATGTATAATCTTTCTAAGAATCCTACTGAGCTCTTTGCTACAGTGATTTCTTGTGGCAGTGAGGTTCATAAGTTAATTAAGTATTGTAGAAAAAATTGTTTCCTTTTAAAAATGTTAAATATGCTGACTTTTAAGTTCACTGACTGTTCTCTTGTTTTTATCTTCTAAAAATGTACATAGGAATGCCTGATTTAACTTCTCTCTACTGTGCATTTTGTGCAGTATTTTATACTCTTCCATCATGCCTCCTCTTATTTTGTCTTGTTCTCTAAATTAATCAGTTCTAGTCTTTTTAATCTCTCCTCCTAAGGAAGTCTGTCTAGTCCTCTAATCATTTTAATTGTCCTGCTCTGGACCTTGTCTGTTTGTTTCATATTCTTTTTGAGATTGGTTGATGAGAACTCAATGCTGAAATATTCAAGATGAAAGCGTACCATAAGCAACAAGAACAACGCAACTGCTAGTGTCCAGAGTGAAGCTTGCCGGTGCTGGAGACAAAGCTGGTGAAGATGAATGGGGATCAGCTGTAGCATTCTCTACGACAAGAAATCAGTGTGTCTTGCTTCTTTTTAATGTATAGAGCAAGACTCATCTCTTTGCACTAGCCTGTCTTCTGTGGACATGGATTCACTCTGGCTGGCAAGCCCCATTCCTATCTTTTTGTGGGGGGAATGAAGATGATGAAGGTGTAGAAGAAGAAAAGAATAAGACTTATACTACAGTGATTAGTGCTATATGAATAAGACGACATATAGTTTACACCAGCAGTTTTCAAAGTGGGTCATGACCCCATTTTAATGGGGTCACCAGGGTTGGCATTAGACTTGCTGAGGCCTAGGGCCAAAGCCAAAACCAGAGCCCCACCACCTGGAGCCAGAGCCTGAACTCAAGGGCTTCAGCTCAGGTTATGGGGCTCAGGTTACAGGCCTTGCTGCCTGGGATCAAAGCCCTTGGTCTTGGGCTTTGGCCTCGCCAGCCTGGGACAGTGGGGCTTGGGCTTTGTGGCCCCCCCCTGCCCCCAAGACAATGGGGCTCAGGTGAGTTCAGGCTTTGATCCCCCCTCCAGGGGTTGTGCAGTAATTTTTGTTGTCAGAAGGGGGTTGTGGTGCAATGAAGTTTGAGAACCCCTGGTTTGCACATATCAACCTACTTGTTGAAAATGAGTTTATTCCTAGTCTTTATTTTCTTTTTTATAACAAGTTCCAACTTCAAGATAGAAGTTAATCTCTCACACCATAACTAATTATTTAACTGCCTCTTATGAGAGACTTCAAATATTTTTTGAAAGTCCAAATAAAATATACCTTCTGGTTTTCTTTTATACACTATCATAACTCATTGGGTCCTTCATGGAATTCTAACAGATTAGAGAGGTGTGATTTTCTTTTACAGAAACCTTCTGGTTTGTCCCTATCCTATCATGCTCATCTAGCTATTTAATAACTCTGTCCTTCATTTTTTGGTTACCTGTTTACCTTGTACTGGCCAGCTCTTTGGTCTATCATTTATAGGATCACAGATTGCATCTTTTTAAAAGATAAGTACAATATTGGGTACCCTCCAGCCCTTTGATTATAGCAGTTTTTTTTTTAATGATAGTTAAAAACTCTTGAATGAATATTCCACAATGCTGCTATATACTTGCAATTTAAACGATCATTTTGGTTCTAACACCTCTTCTTTTGATACCTCAGAGACCTGTAACAGAAGATAAACTATAACTGGAAAAATATATGATGAAATTAGGAAGGTTAAGAGGAACTATGAAGAGCAAATTGCCAAAGACATAAAAATGAATGAAAAAACTTTTAAGGTATATTGGAAATGGGGATCCTGCACAAGCGTTAGTGGGATCACTGGATTTCCAGAGGTAAAAAGAGCAGTCAAGAAAAATAAGGACATTGGAGAGAAACTAAGTGATTTGTTTGCATCAGTTTTCATCAAAGAGGGCAACAGGCAGGTGTCTCCCCAGTGCCACATTTTGAAGGTAAAAATAAAAATAGGGGTGAAATTCTGGCCCCAGTGAAGTCAATAGCAACACTGTTATTGACTTCAGTGGGACAGGTTTTCACCCAGATATTTAGTGACAGTTGAGAACTTTTGAAAGAATACAATGCTGTTGACTTTGCTACTGAAATTATCAGTTTTGTTATCAGGACAATGTAGCTGTGAGACTTTGGCTAAGTTGTATCAGGGGGCATAGGAACATTAAAACTCTATTCTTTTTTCATAGTTTGATTTAGTCCTGGGGATTACTTGGTTGACTCCAGATCACAACAGGATTTCTGAACCCTATGAATGAAATGTGAGTTTCCTGAACTCTAAGAAAATTGTATGAAGCTTGTCCTAAGTGCATTGATTTAACTTAAGGAAAAGTTTTAGGTTTTATGTTATTTGTTAATTCAGAGGTTTCCCTGATTTGAGTTTTCATCTGTTTAATCTATTTTTCAGACGGTGCACACCTTAGCATTTCCAGGCAGAAAAGTGCAGTGGACAGTGAGTTAGAAGGCACCATGATGGCTTTACCTTTCTACCAGAAACATCACGAACACTATGACCGTGCATACCGCCACAAAGAGCTGCAATCCACTCTGAGCCAGTATCAAAAGGAGGAGAAGCGTAAATCGGCTGTCTACAGTCATGGGTCTACAGCCTACACTCGTGGATCTGCCGCCTACCGCCATGGGTCTGCAGCAGCCTACAGTCATGAGTCTGCAGCAGCCTACAGTCATGGATCAGCAGCCTATGGTCATGAGTCTGCAGCCTACAGTCATGGATCTGCAGCCTATGATCATGAATCTGCAGCTCACAGTAGGAGGTCTGCTGCCTACAGTCTTGGATCAGAATCCCTTAGTAAGATGTCTTCAGCCTATGATCATGAATCTGCAGCTCACAGTAGGAGGTCTGCTGCCTACAGTCTTGGATCAGAATCCCTCAGTAAAATGTCTGCAGCCTATGATCATGAATCTGCAGCTCTAAGTAGGAGGTCTGCAGCCGATAGTCTTGGATCAGAATCCCTCAGTAAGAGGTCTGCTGCCTACAGTCTTGGATCTGAAGCCTACAGTCATGGGTAGGACAAAACACAGCCATATTTTTGGGGCAATGGTGGGGAAAACTGTTTGCTGAACCTGCCCCCCCTTAGATCAGTGTCAACACTCCTATTGACGTCAACAGGAGCAGGCACTGTAATCAGTAATGTTAATATATTTTCCATACTTACTGCTTTCAGTTACGTCTGTGGAGGTGGGAAAAATTTAGTCCACTTGTTGGAAGTACTGTGGTGATGGGCCCACTATAAGAAGAACATAGATAACTAAATAGCTCTTCTTAGATGCAATGACTGTGTTTTTACATTATATGCACAGTTCGTATTAATGTTCAAATTGTCAAACTGTAAATTGGTTGAAAAGCTTGGTATTTTCAAAGCAGAAACAACATGAAGTTTTTGTCAGGTGCAAGAAGAGCATATCATAATTGACACTGAAATAATACAATAAAACATTATCTAAACTATTAGATTAATGGAATGTGCTATATTTCCTGGCCTCAGGAATCTCAGTGATAATAAAAGCAGCTAGGGTAGTATTAAAGCAAGATTAGTACTGCAGTTAGCAATAGAAGAAATGATCATCAAGTCATAGCAGAAAACATTTACTCTCAATTACATCAGTGTAAACTCATTAAAGTCACCAGTGTACTTGATAGGAGAATTTGATCTGCTAGACCAAATTCATGCTTGGTGAAACTCTTCTCAGGTCAAAAGAGTTACACCAGAGATAATGAATTTGGCTAATGCATTTAACAATTTTCTTACTGAAACATAACCTTAATACGTTTCCAGTTATGAAGTTTTCATATGAGTAAATAGATTTGATTTTTATTTTAAGTCATACATATTATGATGGCTTCCAGGCTGCTCTGTTTTAAATCATTTGCCAACAGCTTTTAAAAGCCATACTAACCCTCAAATCCAAATCCAAATATAGATCTAGATCAGAAATTTTTAAATAACCCCCGTTCTTATAACGGGCTGATGGATGACACTGGATTCTAAATACAAATCTAGATTTGAATTGTGTAGCTTAAGCCTATCTTGGAAAAAAATATGCCATTTGAATTTTGAGCTAAATTTATGGAAGATAGGTCCATCAATGACTATTAGCCAAGATGGTCAGGGACACAACCCCATGTCCTTAAGACTCTCACTGCCAGAAGTGGGGACTGGCTGACAGGGGATAATTGCCCTGTTCTGTTCATTCCCTCTGAAGCCTGTGGCACCTGCCACTGTCAGAAGACAGGATACTGGGTTAGATGGACCATCGGTCTGACTCAGTATGGCCGTTCTTATGAACTTATGCTCGCATCAGTTCTTATTTTATCCAAACTGGATCCTTTAGACTCTGTCATACTCAGTGGTGCAAGTAAAATCCATTTCTTGCTGGTACGGGTGGGGGCACTGGCTAAGGGGGGCATGTGACCATCCATGTGACTCCTCCCCACCCACCCCGGAGCCCCCAGGCTCTTCCCGTCCCGTCCCCTGCCCATGCTCCATCCCACCTTACCTATGGGAGAGTGGGGGTCTCTGTCCTTCTCCTGCTGCACTAGAGACTTTGGGAAAGGAGCAGAATATGGGGCCACTGGGAAGCCCCATGCTGGCAGCTTCTCCAGCATGGCTGTACCACCCCCAGCCCCTGCCCTTCCGCAGCTGCATCTCCTCGGTCTGCACAGCAGCCCCGCCGGGTACAGCTGTGCCAGAGAGGAGTTGCTGGTGTTCTGCTCCTTTTCCGGCTCTCCCAGGAACCATAGCAGGGAAAGAAGCAGAACCCACAGCCCCATGCCCTGCCCTTCCATGGAGCTGCATCTCCATCCTCGTACTACAGCAGCAGCCCCGCTGGGGATGGTACAGCTGCCAGAGGAGCTGCCGGCATTCTGCTCCTTTTCCTCGCTGCTCCTCCCTGCTGGGGAAAGAGCAGAACCCGCAGCCTCACCCCCATCTTTCCACAGAGCTGCATCTCCCTCTGTACAGCAGCGGCCCCACTGGCGGACAGGGCAGGGTGGGCAGGGCTGGGGGTTCTGCTCGTTTCCCCACAGGGAGGGGTAGCAGGGAAAAGGAGCAGAATGTCAGCAGCTCCTCTGGTGGCTGTATCACCCCCAGCTCCACGCCCCAGCCCTGTCCTCACCTGGGGCTGCTGCTGTACCGATGGAGCTGGAGGAGAGGCAGTTCCGTGAAAGGGCAGGGGGTGGTGCTAGGGGTAGTACAGCCACGCCAGAGGAGGCGTGAGGCTGCCAACTCCTCCTGTGTCTTTCCCGCTGTACTGGCTATAAATAACTTGCTGGTATGGTGTACTCCAGTGTGCCAGTGTACTTGCACTGCTGGCCATACTCATAGGACCAGATTCTCACCCCTTCTGTGGCTTCCTTACACTGGCTCAGTAGAACAAAGTAGCCATATTAGAATTGGAAAAGGTACAGAGAAGGGCAATGAAAATGATTAGAGATATAAAACAGCTTCCACGTAAGGAGAAATTAAAAAGATTAGGATTGTTCAGCTTAGAAAAGAGATGACTAACATAGGGATATGATAAAGGTCTGTAAAATCATGAATGGTGTCAAGAAAGTGAGTAGGTGAAGTGTTATTTACCCCTTCACATAAGACAAGAACCAGGGGTCACCCAATGAAATTAACAGGCAGCAGGTTTAAAACAAATATAAGGAAGTACTTTTTCACACAGCACACTGTCAACTTCTGGAACTCATTGCAAGGAGAGGTTGTGAAGGCCAAAAGTATAACTCAGTTAAAAAGAATTAGATATGTTCATGGAGGATATGTTCATCAATGGTCATTAGAACAGATGATCAAGAATGCAACCAAGGCTCTGGGGGGTCCCTAAATCTCTGACTGCCAGAAGCTGGGACTGGATGACAGGGGATGGATGACTCAATAGTTGCCCTGGTCTGTTCATTCCCTCTGAAGCACCTGGCACTGGCCATTGTTGAAAGACAAGGATACTGGGCCAGATGGACCACTGGTCTGACCCAGGATGGCCGTTATGTTCTCATGTTCAGAAAGCATTACTACAGGGGCAGCCAAGCATTCCTTGAGAGACAGTCTATGCTACCTGCATCCCTCACTTTGTGTAGGGGATGTGTCAGGAAAGGTATGCTGAGATGCAGAGTGGATTGCACAGCATTTGACTTGGTCCCCAGATGCCTGTCATGTAGGACAGTGGTTTTCAACCTTTTTTCATCTGCGGACCCCTAACAAATTTCAAATTGAGATGCGGACCCCTTTGGAAATCTTAGATCTAGACTGCAGACCCCCAGAGGTCCATTGACCACAGGCTGAAAACTAATGCAGGAGGCTCAGTGGTGCAGAAAGCAATCTCAGTGCATTTGGCATATACTGTAGAGAGTTTTGTGGGGCTGGATCATGCTCAGTGTAAATGGAATGCTTGTCAGTTTTAGCAGCATGCTTCTACCAAGCTTTGCTGAGTATGGAGAAATGACAATTTTCAGAGGCTTATTGACAGGGACCAGATCAGCTAGGACCAACTGCTGGCCTGCTCCCTGACTAACTTCAGTGCTAGAGAGCCATGAGCCAATCTGCACTGCCTGGGAACTGACAGAGTGGCCACAGCCCCTGACAGGCTGCTGGTTTAGAAGCCCTGCTTATAATCCTGGCCCTGACAGCAGATCAGCAGCTGCTTAATGCGTACCGTGCCTGCAGCTGTGCTCAGGACCGGCTCTAGCAATTTTGCCGCCCCAAGCATGGCGGCACGCCACGGGGGGCGCTCTGCTGCTTGCCGGTCCCGTGGCTCCGGTGGACCTCCCACAGGTGTTTCTGCAGAGGGTCCAATGGTCCCATGTTCTGGTGGAGCTGCTGCAGGCGTGTTTGTGGGAGGTCCACCGGAGCCACTGGACCAGCGGACCGTCCGCAGAAATCCCTGTGGCAGGTCTACTGAAGCCGCGGGACCAGCGGACCCTCTGCAGAAACGCCTGCAGGAGGTCCACCGGAGCTGCCTGCCGCCCTCCTGGCAACCGGCAGAGCGCCCCCCACGGCGTGCAGCCCCAAGCATGCTCTTGGCGCGCTGTGGCCTGGAGCCGGTCCTGGCTGTGCTTGCCCTTGTTCCAGTCCCTGCTCCCTTCTGGCTTCAGACTTCTGGCTTCTGTCTTCAATCCCCAGCTCTTCATGACTTACCACTCTGGTTGACCCTCCAGTTCTAGCATTTGGCTTCTGCCTCTCCAGTACTGAACCCTGGCTCCATCTCTGAGTTACCCAGCTCGGGCATTTGGCTTCTGTCCCTTCAGTACTGACGCTTGGTCTGTTTCCTGGACTCTGCCCATCCTGGACCCAAGTCTAACTGGTAGGCCGAACTCTTGCTTCCACCACTAAGCCTGACCATCCATGGCCCAGTCAGCTATAGTTTGAGCAGCCCCAATACAAAGGCTAAGGACCCACATTGCCGGCATGGATCCCACTGAGGCCAGTTTTTCCCTGGTGGAACTGGTGGGGGCCCATACAGAACTTGCAGGTGCACAATGCGACCTACAAGCCCAGGAGGCTTCACTATCAACCCTGGCTCTTGCTTACCAGGAGCCAAAGGTCCCACTCCCAGACAAGTTTAGTGGTAATTGTAGTCAGTTCTGAGGTTTCCTAAATCAGTTCAGGTTCCTCTTCTTGTTACACCCCCAGTTGTTCTGCACAAAGCAGGCCTGAGTAGGACTCATCATTAGTCTGCTCACTGGGGAAACCTTGGTCTGGGCCTCCCAGCTTGAAACGGTATATCCCCCTCATGAGTCAGTTGAAACAATTAATTCAGGCCATGTTAGTTCTCTTCAGTGACCCTCACCACACCCAAACTGCTGAAGCTGTGCTGCAAGCACTACAACAAGGGTGTCAATCAGCCACCAATATGCTGCCAAATTCCATCACCTTTCTGTGAACACCACATGGAATGAGACTATGCAGCGTCATCCGTTTCATAGTGGGCTGAACAATGATACAAAGGATGCATTGATGTGGGCTGAGCTGCCATCCTGTCTCACAACCTGATCAACCTATGTATCAGAATTGACAACTGCCTTCCTGAGCAGCACCATGAATATGGCCCAACCCCGTGAGCCCTGACAACACCCAGGCCTTCCCTCCCTCGACAATGCACCTGCTCCAGAACCCATATATTTTGACTAGGCCCACCCAGGATATCAATTGGGAAGTCTCTGAAGTTCAGGACTCACTTCCTCAGCTACGTGAAGTATGTAACCCATACCTGCTTGGTGTGGCGCTCTGTCCTCTAGTGGCACCTAGTCCAGCTAGCAATTCATGAGTCTGCTACAGCCTTGGCTAAGAGTCATGTCGCTTTTAGGTCATGCAGTAGAGTCTCATGCAATAGCTCCAAGCCCCTACTTGTAATGCTGACAGACCCTGGTTGTCGGTGAACTTGGGACCTCTGGAGCCATTTTTATGTTCTAATACAGGGGTCCCCAACGCGGTGTCTGTGGGCGTGATGGCGCCCAAGGGGGCATCTAAATGCGCCTGCGTCCTGGCCAGTGGTGGAGCATCTGCCAAAATGCCGCCGAATTTCTGCAGTGTTTTGGCGGCGACGCCTCTCAATGACATCACTTGTCAGCGGCAAGTGACGTCGCGAGGCGTCACCGCTGAAACGTCGCAGAAATTCAGCAGTGACACCTCTCAATGACGTCACTTGTCAGGAGTAGACATCATCGAGGGGCGTCACCGCCGAAACGCCGCTGAAATTCAGTGGCATTTTGGCGGGTGCTCCACCACAGCCACGATCCTTCTTCTGGCGCCAGCCAGATGAAAAGGTTGGGGACCACTGGTCTAATGCCTTAGAACTGACAGAATGGTCACAGCACCTGATTGGCTGTAGGACTGGTAGTCCTGCTGATAAGCCTGCCCCCACCCTCACTGCGCAGCGGCTCAGTGGCTGCTCTCTAAGTACCATACCCACAGCTGTGCTTGCCCTTGTTTTCAGTCCCTGCTCCAGCCTGCTTCCAGTTCCTGCTCCCTTCAGACTTACAGCTTTGATCCCTGGTTCTGTCTCTGATTTATGACTCTGGTTGACCTTTTGGTTTTGGCATTTGGCTTCTGTTTCCGACACTGATCACTGGCTCAGCCTCTGGCTTATGACTCTGCTTTACCCTTCAGCACAGGCATTTGGCTTCTGTCCCTCCAATACTGACCTTCATTTCCTATACTCTGCCCACCCTGGATCCAGCTGTAACTGGCTGGCTGAACTCTCGTCTCCACCCCTACGCCTGACCACATACAGCACAATCTGTTACACTTTTAACTCAGTCAAATCTGGGTAGATTTTCAGGGGGACCAAAAAAAAGTAATCTCTCTGACACCCTGGTGACACTTCAAACACCACCCTTATCCAAAGCATGGATGTACTAGAGCTCTTTGAAGAAATGAAGAGGAAAAAATTAACATTGGCAAAACTGCCTGTTGTTTGCTAGCACTGTTTTTGGAAATGGTTTGAATCATTTTCAGTGAAACTATCCAAAGATATTCAGCCTCAGGCAGAGACCAAGTATGAAGAATTTCAGCCTTAATGGTTACAGTTTGTCCAAATTATAAACAACTAAAACCCAGGGTTTAGAATGGAAAGTGTTAGGCAACTTTACCGATAGGCATCGCCACCAGCTCTGCCCTTTATGTCTGTACAACGGCAGAGCTAGACTAATCCCACTTATTTTCTTACATTGAAGGCTTAATTGTTCAAATTTGTGTGCAAGATTTCAGTGGTTTTTCATGTGTATTTTTCATGGATGACATCATATTGTTCACTGACAGCAGCTAATAATCCAGTGCCAAGGAAGTTGTGCTATAGACTTGTTATTCACCACAGCATGGGTCAGAGGTTTCCTTAAAGAGAAAATATAAAATATTTGGCAAGGCTTGAGCTTGAAACACGTTCACTTATTTGCAGAAAAATAATGATCATGGGGACATGACTGAGACAAACCAAACAGAAAAATGGGGTATTTTCTTCACTATGTGCAATTAATGCTTCTGTCAACAACAAATAAATGCCATGAGCAAAGTGGCATGAGCAAAATGAAACTAGGATCAGTGCAGAGTTGAGTAGCTAATATGCATTAGTATCTGTGAGAAACACAAGAAGATAAATGAGTAATCTTGAAATCCCTATTGGCACTGCCCCCCTACCCCCCTTATAGGTGAGGATTAAAAAGAGCTAGTTTACAGAAGTGTCAGGCAGAGCCAGAAAATGTTTTCATGAGACCTGCTTCATGAAAACAATGTGTGCAAACAATATAGCCACTGACCGGCAATGTGACCTGGCCACATGATGAATCTGTCAAGAAGTTAAAATGAATATAATAAAAAGTGTGCTTCTCATCTATCTGGAAGAGATTGGCTCTCACATGCGTCTGATGAGGCTCCACATTTTTTTTTAGTCTATAGCCAATTCTCTAGTCTACTATGTCCTCTTTGTACCATATCAACTTAAACACTGCATAGTGAACTTAAGAAGCTGAGATGGCTCAAGGAGAATTTCCCTTGACCAGGGGAACTCTGCTATCTCCAATACTAGATGCACTCCCCACCCTTAGTATAAGGGGAGGAAAGGGGTGTTCTGGGGGCATGCTGGGGTTAGGGTGCCTGATTCTCTATCGGTATAAGGTCAAGTTAGAGTTGCTCCCCTGCAGCTCTAACTTGTGTTGGGACTGGCAGCTCAGGATCAGGGAGCTGCAATCAGTTCCCTGAGCACTCCGACCCCCATTGTACCCAGTCTTCACTTGGGGGGATTGGAAAATCTGCCCCTACAGGCCCAGAAACAATGACAAGACAAATCACATAGGATAGATTTATATTTAGTACATTTATCTGGGGGCAAGATACCAAAGCAAAGCCACAGCTTGGGGTACAAAGGCACTGTGCAATGATCTCAGATTGGGCTTCTATTATGAGAACTGGGTAGAAGTTCACATTGATAGCTATCCTGTTTTTATATCTGTATAGGATAACGTCTGGGTTTACGTCTTTAGGGACAATTCTAGTTCTGCTTCCATTTCACGGGTAAGTTCAGTGAATCTGAGCAACTGAGAAACACTGGCGTTAAATATTATAAACACACTGAAAATTTTGAAAACTATATCCAGAAATGAGGACAGTAAGATCAGGTCACAACCCGGATAACGGATTACAGATAGCGTCTGACCTGGATAAAACACACATATATTAGTTTGGGAGATCAAATTAGGCTGAGAGCTATTCAAAGGTGATGATAGTGTTCCTCTGTGAAATCAGAGAGCAATGTTGGTCTGCTAGGTTCTTCTCTAGGGAGATTCTGCTGCACATATCAAGTAAAAGCTTTGGTCACAACTTATTGAAATAAAAGGCAAGATTTTTGGAATCTGTTTTCAAGACATAGAGGCCTCTTTCTTAGGCCAGTTAAATGGTGACTACAGACAGAATGTACTTATTATAGAGCACTATAGTAAAGATTTTGAATAACCAAAAAGGTACAAGAGGTGCAGTGATACCAGATTTGTCTTCATATGCAAACAACTCAATTTGAATGTGCTCCTGTGTTAGTCCTTCATATAGCCCACTTTGCATGGAATGGAAGCTAATGAATAGTATGAAGATTAGGAAAGAAAATGAAGCCCAGTTCTGGGTTTTCTTGCCCAGGAAGCCTCAGTGAAAGCCTGAAACATGTTTATTCAGCTCTTCAGTACAGTTCCTTTGCTGTTTGAAGCTTTTCAATACTGTAAAGGGACAGACTAGATCCCACAGGAACAGGCCTGTGCTGGGGAAGGTGAGGAGATGCACTGCTCCAAGTGGAGCAATAGAAGGCATTGTGAGAAGCCACTTTGAGGTGGCAAGCATCCCTAGCACATGCACTACAGTCAAGGCTGGTATACACTAGGGGGGGGAAATGGATCTAAGATATACAACTTCAGCTACGTGAATAGTGTAGCTGAAGTCAAAGTATCAGATCGAGTTACCTGCTGTCCTCATGGCACTGGATCAACGTCCACGGCTCCCCCTGTCCGCTACCGCCGTTCGCGCTGGTGGAGTTCCGGAGTCGATAGGAGCTCGTTCGGGGATTGATATATCGTGTCTAGATGAGACACAATATATTGATCCCTGAGAAATCGATTGCTACCCGCCAATGCGGCCGGTAGTGAAGACGTAGCCTCAGTCTTTCTCTGATTGTTTACTCCAGGGCAGGGTTTAGGAAGTGCATATTGTTAAAGTAGTTAGTCGGTGAATAACAAAAGCCAGGAAGAATTATAGGGTCAGTGTGGGTCCAGTAGCTGAACTAAGGAATCCTATTGGTATGCTCTACAATAGAATGGTGTCTCTTATTTGCTACAAGAAACACTTCATCAGGGGGCAGTTTCTGCACTCTGGAGAGCACAGGGGCTGCAACTGTAGCTGGCCCTTAGACAGGGGCCACAGGAAAGGTGACGGCTCCAGTGCTTTTCTTACTTTCACAGGGGCAGACCATAGTCTGGTCAAAAGGACATAGGGAATAATCCACAGCTTTCTGTAGCAAAAGAGAGACAAGATGGGTGAGATATTGGACCAACCAGTGAAAGATATTCCTCACTCATCTTGTCTCTAATATCCTGGGATTGGCACAGCTACCGCTATACTGAATGCTACCTGTTGCAAAAGAGACTGTAGGAGGTAGCTGTCACGAGAGATTCAGCTCAGTCGATTTAGTTAAAAGCAGTGAGTGGGAAATTTAAGGCAGGGCAGGGGTATGTGTGATATTTTTATCATGTGCAATGACTCTCAATGAAAATCTCAGGTCCATTCCTGCTGTCCAGGACTATACGTTGTAATGGAAATTCCCAACAGAATCTGCAGTACCTCAGGGGCCTGCAGGAATGGAACTGACTTTTTCAGTAATACCAGTTGTAGAGAAAATAAAAGAGGGATATTCAGCTGCAAATATTTAAAGGCACACTTAGATCACTTGATAGAAAATGGAGTATGCAATTTATTTTATCTTTGCAAACTCATTTTATTTTAGAGAGTTACAGTTAGGGAAGACAAAGATGCTTGGAAAAAGAAATCACAAGTAAAGCAAAGGGAAGGACAGTGGTAGTCTCAAATACAGGTAATTTTTACCCCTTTTAAATATAATTTGATTGTATTCATTCTTCATATGTTGTTTTCTTTTCTGCCTATCTGACAATCACTGTACTCCATTTGGCAAAGTGCTTTGAGCCATAGATTAATGGGCCCTGTATTTTTGCTATAGCTCTAAAGCCTTCTGTGAGCCTTTTTATATCTATATTTGTGTTACTTTACTTTCCCTTCCACACCAAGGCTCCACCAAGGGCCATCCCCACCCACTTTATGGGAAGAGGAGTAGCAGCCCCTTGGTGCTTGTTCTCCCAACAGCATTGTGACATGTGATGTGAATAACCTGCACAGGGAAGTGAGGGGGTTCTTTATGCTCCCCCTCCCAAATTCCTTGTGTGGGTATAGAGTCTGACTTCTAGTCTGGTACACAGTCTGGTTTGAGAAAAGAATTGACTAGAACTAGATATGAGCCAAGGAAGTGAGGTTCAGTTCTGAATCAAGGTTAGGTTTAGGTTAGGTGTGACAGGGGTCCACTCACCATGCCGGTGCCTCCTGCTGTCCATCTTGGGGATTAGCTCTGCAGGCTAGTATGCCCTCTCCAGATGGTGCATTGCCTGCTGTCACCTGCTCCTGGACCCACATCACTCCAAAGACTGCGATATCCTCTTCATGACACAGCACTCCGGCCATGTCACAATGTGTGCTCCCCCATTCCAAGGGTAAGTGCTGCAGTCCAACCATCCCACCATTTCCCCAGTGGCAACTGCAGCCACTGGTCTGGCCACTTCCCTGTGACTCCAGCACCCTCTTTGCCCTTACCTCAGGGACTCAGCCTGCAAATCCCAGCAGCCAGCCAGGAGCTCTCTCTAGCTCCCCCAGTCCCTGCTAGCAGCACTGCTCTGTCCAGAGTGCTAGCTTCTTTCTGCCTGCCAGACACCCAGTCCTCCCTCCTTAAGCTCCAGGGAGTAAGTGACGGCCCTAGCCCTGCAGCTCTTCTTATATGAGTCTACCAGGCCCTGAATGGCTGTTCCTTTCAGCCCCTCTCTAACTGGCTGCCTCCTGCAAAGCCTTCCTAGGGCTCTATTAATCCCTTAGAGGCCAATGTTGGGCCAACTCTCCATCAGACTACTGTTCTGGGTTTGTGCTTCAGGAAGAATCAAGGGTGGAAAAGGCCTGAGTTGGATTTAATGGTGCTGAAAAATTGCGTGAACTTAGATTTCCATCACTTTGGGCCTGACATCTAAAGTAAACAGATGTTCCCTTATGTTTCAGTTAAATCTAAATGAGAATTCAAAATTGGTCTCTCTAGATTTGGAAACAACCAGGAATCAAAAGGCAGGTTCAGGTTCAGGTTTTCAAATCTGAACCCTAGGAAATTTGAAGGGGTTCAAATTCAAGAGGATAATTTTGTACCATTTTTAAATAATACATGAATAAGACTTTTTGGTGGGTAAAAAACTTAGTTTTCCTTTTGAGTAGAGCTCATTTATGAACAGTAACTAACATGCTTTGGGTTTGATGTAATATTTTTACCACTTGTTTGATGACTTGTCACAGAGCATTTGTGGTTGGCTGCAATGCTTATATTATATCATCCACAAATCCTAAAGATGAGTACATTATCTAACATTATACTACTGCATATCTTGTTTCACTCTCTCTCATGCTCTGTGTTGCTTTGTCTAGATTGTTGGTCATACTCTCTGTTTATGCCTGGATTTTGGTGCAGAAGGTTATAAAGCTTGGAGTTTCTAATGGATTTGCTCTGTGGCTGCTGCTGAGCAGTGCAAACAAATCCAGCCAATGCCACTACAGCTCCTGAAGGAGCCATACTGCCACAGGGCATGGGGGCTAGTGGAGCAGAAACCATCCTCTCAAAGTCTCTGATCTGAGTGGTATTGGGAAAATTCTATGAACGGAATTTTTCTCCCCACTCTTAGCTCTGTTCTTTGGGCTTTTCTGCTGCAGAGGGTGATTTCATCCAATAAATCCGTTTTGTGTGTATGAATATGGGAGAAACATTAGGAGAAGTCCAGACATAGTGCAGTAGTGAATGGAGTATAAATGCAATGGTCAAAGATGCAGCCAGTCCTATTTCGCCTATGGATATCTGCTACATTATAGGCAGAGCTCATAGTACTGCCTATTATTCAGGTTGCCCAAACATGTGATTATGTAATTAAAGACTGTCTTATAATAGAGACATGCAAGGGAGCAAATTAATGTTTCAGAGCGACAATCTTAATTCTGGCATTTTCTAACTTTTGAGTGCTTGCCTTTGCAACCTTAATAATGTTCTTTTAATAGATTTTTGTGTGGTATATATCTATCCATTTAGACACAACTGTAGATATGAGGTGTAATTCATAGTTTATCATATAGGTATCATCCTTTCTAAGATTTCACAGAGTGGCCAGGAGCAATGTATTGTGAGATACCATTTGCTAGAACTCCAAGCAGAAACAATTGACATGACCACCATTTGTTGGTCAATGTGTGCAGTTTGTAGCAGCGGACATGCTAGTCTTTGCCCTGAAGATGTACATCTCTGCTTGCACTTCCTTGAGCACTATGGAGAGATTCTGCCTGACAACGAAACCTGGAACAATGCTGCTTGTTCCATGTTTGTGGGAGCCCTTAAATTTTTTCTCTCTTCAGGACTTTTGCAAGTGAGGGTGGGATTTAGCACATATTTTGGAATATCAGGAAGTTCCTTCTTGGAATACAAATTATGGTACTGGCATCAGGGCTGGTGCAAGGATGTTTCGTGCCCTAGGCAAAACTTCCACCTTGCGCCCTCTCCCCACGCCTCCGTCCTGAGGTGACCCCCCCCCCCGCGGCAGCTCCCCCACTCCGCCCTAAGGTGCGCCCCCCGCAGCAGCTCCCCACCCTCCGCCCTGAGGCACCCCGCCGCCTCAGCTCACCCCTGCTCCGTGCAAGACCACCCTGAGCACGCCGTGGCTGCTTCACTTCTCCTGCCTCCCAGGCTTGCGGCACCAATCAGCTTAGGTACCGCGAGCCTGGGAGGCGGGAGAAGTGAAGCAGCCATGGAGTGCTTGGGGAGTAGGTGGGGCAGGGGTTAGCTGGGGTGGGGAGTTCCTCTGCGTGCCGCTCCTCCCTTCCTTGCTGCAGGCGGCCCTCCCAGTGCTCCCCTGCCCCATCTCCCTCCACCTAAATGCCAGCAGCAACTGGGGCAACCGAAGATCCGGCCGCTGCGGTCGCTGCCGAAGAAAATGGCTCCCCCCAAATCCCAGCACCCTAGGCGACCGCCTAGGTCCCCTAAATGATTGCACCAGCCCTGACTAAAGGATGTTACCTTCTAGACTCAGGCTTCAGCCTACAGACTACACAAACCCATAGATGCCTGAATATTTCATGTATTAGCACTAACAGTATAGATTTGGAGATCATCTTGCATTTTCATCCAAAGGTTCCAATACCAAATACCTGGACTTAAGATGTGGCTGATAACTAAGGTCAAATCCTTTCAGGCTGCCATTTACAGCTGATGTTAACATGGATCTTGTCGACATACAGTCTGAAAACCGGATATCCTTGGATTTCTTGTGGCATGTTCTATTTGCAAGTGGGTAGACAAGCCAAGGATTTAGAAAAGGCTGATGCTTATTTGGCACTTATATATTTGGAGCATATTATGAATATGAGGAAAAAATGGCTAATAATAAGTTCAATGCTCATTGTATTGCGTAATACTGAAAATATCAGTAAGGAGGACCTATGCTTTTGGAAAGAGGAAGGCATTTGGTATTCCATTTTTAAACTAAATTATGACACTTTTAAAAATAAACCAAAATACAGTACGACTACCCATGCCTTAAATGTATTCTGACTGTATTCAGAAACTTGTCCAAGGTTGAGGGGAATCTATGGATTTGGCAATTGTGGCATTCCCTTTTCCTCTGTTTCTCCCCTTCTCTACTTTTCCTTCATTAAATGACATATTAATTCATTGTGCTTACTTTATTTCTTTATTTGGTTGTGGGGTAGCATGGTACAGTAGTAGTACAGGGTCTCATCAGTCACTGAAATTCATGTTGCCATATAGTTTGCATACATATAGTTTAAAAAACATTAGCACGCTGAAGTGTTTTGCTTATCAAAAATTATTCCAGCTAGAGGAACTAGATAACTTCATGGCTGGTTTCAGAATACAGAGCTTTTCACCTATAGTTCACTGGTTTAAATCAAGTCCAGAGGATTAGAATTCTTCAGGATTTGTTAGATGTTCAATGGCCCTTGGTAGTAGGTGAGGTAGTCTTAATCTAGGGTCTAGTAGATAGGTATCCACATCACAAAAAATCTTATTACAATTTACATGAATTGGAACCCGCTTGTCTTGATTGACAGGCTCTGCAGACTAGCCATGGACAGGGGTATAGAAACTCTAGAAGGCCCAGCTCACAGGAGTGGTGAAATGTGCATTGCCACTAGGTATGCTGGACATTCTCTGTACATAGAGGGATTTAATTTCAAGGCCCATCACTTTGGCACCTTTTAATGAACAGTAAGATAAAATGCATTTTGAAAACTTGGTAACTGAAACATCATAACTGTTTGCTAAGAAAGCTTATGAGAGCTTAAATTATTATAAAATGCCTAGTATTTCTTCTAGTTTTCTTAATGTTTTTTTCAACAGCTTCCCAATTTTCTTTGTGAGTCTAATAATGTGGTTTTTATTTCAGACTAAAAGATTCCAATATAATGATAGAAGATCGATCCTATAAGTTGAGTCCCAAAGCAAAGAGAGCAAAACAGAGTTTATTCTCTGAGGAGAAAGAAAATAAAGCCATTGACTATGTAGTACCAGTGTTCACAGGACGGTATGTTTGTTTTCCTTTCCCTTTTTCTTGGTGTCCTTGTTAATTTATATAATATTCCTTCAGATAATAATTAATAATCCATCTCTTTTTTTATCTATCAACATCAAAATGCTTTAAAAGAGATGGGTTAGTTTTCTCTACTTTACATATAGGAAATACACAGAAGTTAAGTGTCTTGTCCCCAGTCACTGAATGTGTCAATGACAAAGCCAGGAAGGAAACTCAGGTATTCTGATTTAGTTTTGTGCCCTTGTTATCTGGACTGTGCACACCTTATTTCCTATGAGAAGGAAAGAGAGTTATGGACATTTAGCCATGAAAACTGGGCTTGATGAAGGAATTACTGAGTAAAATTCTATGCAATAGGTCAGATTAGATCATCATAATGGCTTTTCTGGCTTTTCACATCTGTGAATCTGTGGTGAATTTGAAGGCTCATGTTCCTCGAAATCTGAGAAACAAGTTTGTACACACAATTTTGTTGGCTTTTCTAGTTTAAAGATTTTCTCTGTAATTTAAGTGTTTCTGATCAAGTCAGTGTTAAATATGGCAAAATTGAAAAAACTTGGTCATGTTTTGCCCTGGTAGAGGAAAAAAATTTTAATGATAAAACTAATTAAGATCTTAAGTTCAACATAATCAACTCTAATTCTCCCAGGTACTGGTGGTATTTATATCATATCTGCTATTGATGTGATAAATTTCTGCTGCAGCAATGTCCTAAGTAAATCTGAATGTGAACTTTACATAGTAGCCAAAACCAAGGCAAACATGGAGACTTTCCTGGGATATGGTGTAATGATTTATTATGAGATAATGACTGTCCAGGCATAGTCATTTGTTCAGGTTTATTCATACCAGGACAGATCATGGAAAACTAACTTGTGATTGGAGATCAGGAGAAAAGCCCATTTGTTGTCAAATACACACCTCTGTTTAGCTTTTATGTCTCCTGCAAAGCTGTGCTTTTCACAAGACATTTATGAAGTGTGAGAGACAAGGTAGATGAAGTAATATCTTTTATTGGACGAACTTCTGTTGGTGGAAGGGACAAGCTTTTGAATTTCACAAGCTCTTCTTCAGGTCTGGAGAAGGAAACTAGAGTGTCCAAGCTAAATACAAGGTCGGACAGATTAATCATAAAGGGTTCACAAATATTGTAGGAGGCCACATAAAATGAAATAATTCATACTTGTATAATTGTAGGACAATGGAGGGTCAGTGGACAGCAGCATATGTTGTAAGTTGTTGCAAAGGGCCATAAAACCAATGTCGTTGTTAAATCTCTGTTATTGTCCAGTGGAATTATGAATTTAAGTTCCCAGGCTCATCTGTTGAAGGTGTTCTGCACGTTTCCTTTCAGGATGAGGATTGAGAGGTCAGATGTGGAGTGGTTGCTATGTGAAAAGTGTTCCCGGATGGGAGAAGGTGTGGAATTCAGTGGTATCATGGGCTACAGCTGAATTTACACTTGTAAATTGTAGTACTTCTACTGTGTTTGTAACCTCATGCTTTTGTGTGGAATTCAGATTTTCATCTCATTAGTGGGACACATTTGCTTTTGCCTTTTTAATACCCTGTTTTTGAGATAAGGCATCTCTAGCCCAGAGGTTTTCTTTCTTGTTCTATTCCCTCTCATTATCTCTAAATCCAAGAGCCATTTTTCTTTTACTTTTCCTACTCCTCCCGGCCAGAGATTCACTGCTTTTTAATTCAACTAAGATACAAAGATATATGCCCCCTACAAAGCACTATTTTGGAGTTTTAAGTATGTCTCTCATGATGGAAATAGATAAATTTAAAATTTCATGCACAATTTGCAATAAATCTCCTTTAAGGCTACTTACAATTTATGGCACTATGTGATTTAGGGCAGGTCTACACTAGAAGTTGCACTGCTGTAGCATGTCTGGTGAAGCCACTCGAAGCTGCTGGGAGAGTGCTCCTCCATTGGCATAATTATTCCACCTCTACAAGAGATGGAAGTTATGTAGGCGGGAGACACTCTCCTGCCAACATAGCGCCGATGGGGACAGCGCTTAAGTTGCTGTAACTAGCGCCACTGAGGGGATGTCTTTTTCATACCCCTGAGCGATGCAAGTTCGATCGACTTCAGTAGTAGTGTAAACCTGTGCTCAGCTAACTGGGCTGTTTTAAAGAGTGTTGCCTTTTGGCATGTTCCATTAGCTGCTTCCCCATCTCTCCAAGACAAACATGTCTCCATTTAGGTGTGCCTCACCTTTACAAATACAGGATTTATTCCTCCTTTTGGAAGGAAGTGTTGTCCGGCAACTGGATGACATTACTCCTGATTTGCTTTACTTTGCGTTGCTTTACTACTGGGTTATGTGATTTGGGGCATGTCATGACCACTCTGTAATTCATTTTACTTGTTTGTAAAATTAGTATAATGGTTCCTAACTCAGAAAGGAGTTCTGAAGCTTAATTCATTTCTGTCTGCACAGCACCTGGAAATCCTAAAATAAAAGATGCTATAGAATTCCAAAATATTATCATCAGTACAATTATTATGCCTTATACTACTACCTGTTGTTGACCCTGTTTCCTGCACATGGCAACTCAGAATGTTATGAATGCTTTGGGGCCATTTTGTTGGCCAGCACTGTGATTTTGAATTAGTTTAAGAGTTTTAAAAGGCACATGATGGTCATTAAGTGTCCAAGTAGGCATTTTATCACGTGTTTTTGTTTTTGTGAATTTGTTGGCATCATATTGATGTTTGTGTGCCAGGATTGTGGAAGTGCTATGTTGCAATAGCATCAAGTATTTATTCTTATTGAAGGGTAATAGCTCAGACTCATTGAACCATGTGCAGGTTATAAATCAGACCTAAATTCTCCTGTGAAACCAATCCACAGTTTCCCATGCACAGATAGTTTGTACAAGGAGTAGGTACTTAAAAAGGTCAGCATTCTAGCCATTCTACAGTGCTATTATATTGGTTGTGTACTGTTTCAACAATGTTTCCACTGTTCCCTCTGTTTTCAGGGGTTTCAAATTCTGCTGTAAAAATTCACTCACATGGAATACAAAGACTCATAGACTCATAGACTCTAGGACTGGAAGGGACCTCGAGAGATTATCGAGTCCAGTCCCCTGCCCTCATGGCAGGACCAAATACTGTCTAGACCATCCCTGATAGACATTTATCTAACCTACTCTTAAATATCTCCAGAGATGGAGATTCCACAACCTCCCTAGGCAATTTATTCCAGTGTTTAACTACCCTGACAGTTAGGAACTTTTTCCTAATGTCCAACCTAAATCTCCCTTGCTGCAGTTTAAGCCCATTGCTTCTTGTTCTATCATTAGAGGCTAAGGTGAACAAGTTTTCTCCCTCCTCCTGATGACACCCTTTTAGATACCTGAAAACTGCTATCATGTCCCCTCTCAGTCTTCTCTTTTCCAAACTAAATAAACCCAATTCTTTCAGCCTTCCTTCATAGGTCATGTTCTCAAGACCTTTAATCATTCTTGTTGCTCTTCTCTGGACCCTCTCCAATTTCTCCACATCTTTCTTGAAATGCGGTGCCCAGAACTGGACACAATACTCCAGTTGAGGCCTAACCAGCGCAGAGTAGAGCGGAAGAATGACTTCTCGTGTCTTGTTTACAACACACCTGTTAATGCATCCCAGAATCACGTTTGCTTTTTTTGCAACAGTATCACACTGTTGACTCATATTTAGCTTGTGGTCCACTATGACCCCTAGATCTCTTTCTGCCATACTCCTTCCTAGACAGTCTCTTCCCATTCTGTATGTGTGAAACTGATTGTTCCTTCCTAAGTGGAGCACTTTGCATTTGTCTTTATTGAACTTCATCCGGTTTACCTCAGACCATTTCTCCAATTTGTCCAGATCATTTTGAATTTTGACCCTGTCCTCCAAAGCAGTTGCAATCCCTCCCAGTTTGGTATCGTCCGCAAACTTAATAAGCGTACTTTCTATGCCAACATCTAAGTCGTTGATGAAGATATTGAACAGAGCCGGTCCCAAAACAGACCCCTGCGGAACCCCACTTGTTATACCTTTCCAGCAGGATTGGGAGCCATTAATAACTACTCTCTGAGTACGGTTATCCAGCCAGTTATGCACCCACCTGATAGTAGCCCCATCTAAATTGTATTTGCCTAGTTTATCGATAAGGATATCATGCGAGACCGTATCAAATGCCTTACTAAAGTCTAGGTATACCACATCCACCGCTTCTCCCTTATCCACAAGACTCGTTATCCTATCAAAGAAAGCTATCAGATTGGTCTGACACGATTTGTTCTTTACAAATCCATGCTGGCTATTCCCTATCACCTTACCACCTTCCAAGTGTTTGCAGATGATTTCTTTAATTACTTGCTCCATTATCTTCCCTGGCACAGAAGTTAAACTAACTGGTCTGTAGTTTCCTGGGTTGTTTTTATTTCCCTTTTTATAGATGGGCACTATATTTGCCCTTTTCCAGTCTTCTGGAATCTCTCCCGTCTCCCATGACTTTCCAAAGATAATAGCTAGAGGCTCAGATACCTCCTCTATTAACTCCTTGAGTATTCTAGGATGCATTTCATCAGGCCCTGGTGACTTGCAGGCATCTAACTTTTCTAAGTGATTTTTAACTTGCTCTTTTTTTATTTTATCTTCTAAACCTACCCCCTTCCCATAAGCATTCAGTATGTTAGACATTCCTTCAGACTTCTCAGTGAAGACCGAAACAAAGAAGTCATTAAGCATCTCTGCCATTTCCAAGTTTCCTGTTACTGTTTCTCCCTCCTCACTGAGCAGTGGGCCTACCCTGTCCTTGGTCTTCCTCTTGCTCAACTCATTATTATTTGTTCTTACACACACAGAGTCAGCATCAGCTTCTGTGGGATTGCAGGATATAAGTCAATGCAGAATTTGGTCCATGGAGGATAAAATTAGGGAAAACATGTTGCTGTTCTAGCATATCAAGCACTGAGTGCTCAATTCAACTACCACTGAAGCCAATGAGAATATTTCCACTAAAGTTAATTGAACACAGAATCTGGCTCATAGACTGGAACTCTGCAGCCAACAACACATGTAAGCTGTAAACTTGTGGGTGCCATACACCGAGAACTGTTTTCCTGAAGAAAGTATTTTAAATATATAATTTTAGGCTTGAACCTGCAGTCTATACCCAGGTAAAGTTCCCACTTATGTCAGTGAGAGTTTTGACTTTATAAGGAATGCGGAATCAGGCCCTAAATGCTCTGTTGTTTTTGCTGTGATTCACCCTTTCAGGGAACACTGAATCCTGATCTTTGGCCTTGGCAGATAAGGAAAGGAAGAAATTAGTTTCTCTTTTGTTTTAAAATTAAATTATTTATAAGCTGTAGATCTACACACTTGAGGGCCACTCCTGCAAGGTGCTAAGCCCCTCTTTGGAGCTGGGGATGCTTATTATCTCACAGAAGCTGCTTAGCAGCTTAAGGATCAAATCCAAGTTCCATTAATGTTGTGGTATCAAATGCTACCAAATTCATGATCCATTTTGATCACTTTCATGGCCGTAGGGTTTTAAAATTGGTCAATTTCACATTTTCATCAGTTTACATCTGAAATTTCATAATGTTGTAACCATGGGCATCCCAACCCAAAAGGTACCCGGAAATTGGTCTGATCTTGCCCCTCCCAGAGCTGTCATGCAAGGGAAGGACAAGTTCTGTCCCTCCCCAGCCCAGCAGAGACAAGCAGTTAGAAGCCCCCTGGCTGAGGCACTCCAAGCAGCAGGGGGAGATCGGACCCTCCTCCACCAATCTCTTCCAACTGCAGGAACCTCCAGTGGTGGGCAGGGAGCTGCTTGCAGCAGGGGGAGGCCCTTGGACATAGGTCTAATCTCCACACCCCCCAGCTGCCATGCAAGGGAGGGATAAGTCCTCTCCCTCCCCAGCCCAGCAGGGACTTGCAGCTAGAAGCCCCCTGGCTGGGGCACTCCCACCAGCAAGGGGAGATCATATTTCATGGGGATGGGCTTATTTCACTGTCCATGACACATTTTTCATGGCCGTGAAATTGGTAGGGCGCTAACCATTTGTAATGAAAAGAAAACAAGGTCAGGTTGCCTTTAAAATAAAAATGTCATTGATTCAGCCAAAGTGAATTTAGATAGCTACATTTATGTTAATTGAATTAGGGCAGATCTACATTTAAAAATCTGCATTAGTGCAGCTGCACTGCTGCATTGCTTCAGGGAAGACGTTACTGTGGCGATGGGAGAGCTTCTCCTGTCAGAGTAGTTAATCCACCTCTGAGAGAGGCAGTAGCTATGTTGACTGGAGAAGACCACCCATCGACACAGCACTGTCTGCACTGAAGGTTAGATTGGAATAATTGTGTTACTCAGGGGCATGGATTTTTCACATCCTGAACAACATAATTATATCAGTGTAAGTTAGTAGTGTAGACCTGGCCTGAGAAATGAGTTTTTAAAACAATTTTTAGAAATCTCCATCACTGTTTCTGTAGTTTCATGTGGTGATCGTGAACGGTGTTGCCAACACTGAGGAAGAGAAGCCATTTTACTGGTACTTCCCAGGAAGTCCTATCTGCCAAAGTAGCTCAAAACACCAAAAGCTGACTTTAGAATTTGAATATACGAGAAAGATAGGAGACAGTCAATGCTGTCATATAAGTTGCCTCAGTACTTTCAGGATTTTATATGTGTGGTTAATTTAACAGTTCATTCCAATGCTGAGTTGCATTGCTTCTCTTTATTGACATTGACACCAAACTGTAAAGGTGGCAGCTTGGGCAGTTACTTATGTTTTTATTTAGAGGTGGCCTCAAATAATTCCCCAGATCCAAACTCCCTGAACTTGGTCGTTTCAGTCAGAATTCCTCTTTAGATGTCTTATAGTTAAATGGATACTGTCAACTGGAAATCTAGTCATTTTAAAAAAAGAGAGAGTTAAAAGTAGTTTCAATTACTTCTCTGTCCCTGGTTATCCCTGACAGTTGTTACTGGTTCACATTTAAATTAAAAAAAAAAAATGTTTTCCTCTAACCTGTTGCTGTGTGGAAGGCCCACATAAACAGGGACAACTGATTCTGTAACAGAGTATACAGGTGAATCAGTGAAAATGACGTTACAAAAGTGCTGTCCAATGCACAACAGTAGCAAATTTAGAAAAAAAGGAATTTCTCCCCCCAATCTCTTTCAGTTATAATAGGTGACAGGAAGCTCTAGCCGTGTATCCAAACATCAGATTGGGTCCTTTGCTTAGCGTCATGAGTATATAATGATACATATAGTGTGAAACTGAAAAAGTTGTCAGTTTTACCTACAATTAATGGATACTACAGAATCTGCAGTAAAGCACTTAGCAATTTTAAAGTAAAGCCATTTATTTTGCTAAACCAAATGTTGTGCAGTAGCTGCATTCACCAGAAACACAGTAATGCACCCCTCACATCAGGGAACCTGCACTGCACAGTGAAACAGCTCTGAAGTTCTGACAGTTCTAAAGCAAAAAGGCTGCAATACTGTTCCCACATGTGAATCTGAAGGCAGAATTTGACATGGTGATATTTGTGACCAAAAGCACCGTATTCACACCCTACACATTGTTCTATTAAATCTTTGTACAAAATATGCCTTGTGAGGCGATATTTGAAAAGTAATAACTCTATGATCAATAATATAATAGTGAAATATATATAGCAACATTATATGCAGGGCTGTCCATAGGTATTCTGGGGCCCTACGCAGCCCCCCCGTTGGGGTGTGTGTGGGGCCCCAGGCCTCTGTGGCAGGGGTGGGGCTGGCTTGGGGAGCCAGGAGTAACCATCACCCCTGCACTCACCGGTGGCGTGGCTGGGCCGGGTTGCTGCACTTCCCACTGCTGGGGCATGCAGACCCGACCCTGTTGTGGTCCTCAGGGGAGTGGGGGCAGGGCTGAGGCAGAGCAGGGGTGGGAAGAGGCAAGGCTGGGGCAGAGCTGGGGTGAGGACCATGGGGAAGAGGCAGAGCAGGGGCTGGAGCAGCACGTAGCCCCAAATTTCCTGGTGCCCTACATAGCTGCATACTTTGCATATGGGTGGGGACAGCCCTGTTTATATGTAAAGTTATGATTTCCCCCTCAGCAGTGTTACCTGTTCAAAACCAGCCCTGCCTAGGCAAAAAGTTGTTAACAAGGTCCATCCTAAACAAACGAAAGTGTGTTTACCTTAATTTACATATAAGTAGTAAACAGGGTCATCAAGACAGCAAGGGCAGGGGATGGCAGGGAATACAACAATTTGCATTTCAGCAAACACAAGTGGGGAAAAAATGAGTATGGAGCTTCCTTTGTCACTGGATTCCATGTCACCTTCTTCACTGCTTAAATAAATTTTAATCTGAGGGGTAACCTTCAGAAGAATCCACTTCAAAGATTCACTGGACTATAAAATAAAGGGTCAGAGAACCCCAAGTTGTCTCTTTGACTTCAGAAGACAAAGGCACCAGCACCTTTGGGCATCTGCGCGAGTTCCTGATCGAGAAGAAGGGCATTCACCATCTTGCTAGTACACTGTGGAAAAGAAAGGCCATCTTGAACAATGCCTTGAACCAAACTTTGCAAGATTAACTCTTATACTCGAATTCACTTAAATCCTATCTTCTTTTGTTAATAAACCCATTTTATTTTTAATCTAAACCAATCCAGTGCTATGTTTAAACTGAACTGGTTGATAACTCCAATTAAAGTAGCAAACTGTTGAATATTACCTCCTTAGAGGGGCAACAAACCATAATATGCCTCTGATTTTTCCAGGACAGGGCAGGATATTTCAGAACTCACATTTCTGGGAAAATTCAGGGCTGGAGAGAGTGTGGAGTCACCATACCAGTTGTTAACCACAGCTGTTGGAAATCTGTGGTATTGCAGGCAGGCGCCAGGATCCAAAAAGCATTGGAGCAGGGCTGCCCAGTACACAGACAGAGTGCATGCTTGTTGTTGACTATGGGCATCCCAGAAAGTGAGCTGGGGCAAGGCATTGTGAAGTACTTGGGGTTACAGGGTAAGAGGTGACACAATGCTTCATTCATCTGGATTGCACACCTGAATGTGACAATATTACTAGACTGATGTTGATTGTATCCTCCATTGTTGAATGCCTGAGGAGGATGCTGAAAAGAGAATAAAAGTGTTTATGAAAAACTAATAATCTTTTTAAAAATGTTTTAAAGAACAAATGACTTTACCAACATTAAAGAATAAAGTGCTCGTTTGATTGCAGAGGGGTTTTTGTAGTGCCTGAGACTGTTCTTTTTCATATAAATCAGAAGTGAGAACTTTGTTATACTGCTGCTGTAATCTCCAGTTTGTGGTGGTGTTATAAGTGCCACTGCTTCAAATCACTATTTGAAGTGTTATTGTGATAGCTCTATGGGTATGTCTTAACACTGTTCTTTATAGCCATGGAAATGTGAAAGCACAACAGGAAATGTGTTAAAATGAAAACCTGCATGACATACTTGTCATAGAGAAATGCTCTGAAAATGGTAATGACCTTAGATAGCATGATATACTCAGTCATTGAGCTGTACCGTTCTGCGTATCTGTTATTAATATAATATGAAATTGTTTCCTGGGTAATGATCCTTAAAGTAGAAATGCATTCTGAAGAGTCTAAGGCCCGTTATTCAATCGAGGGGGCCAAGCTAAAATGAAGTGTTAGAAATGAAATGTTTTCTCACCACTTTCCGATGTGATTGTGCTTTTTTAATTCCTTCAGTCAAGTGTATGTCAGCGGGATTACAGATACAGAACAAGAAAGAATTAAGGAAAGTGCTGCATACATTGCCAGAAGGAACCTCTTTGCTACAGGCGAAGGAATTAGTGCAACTAGAGTGGCCACTTCATCCTCTACAGAAGAGCAGCATGAAAAGAAGTCAAGGAAAGTAGCAATACGAGAGTCAGCTGAACGTCTGGCACTGAAGAAAACGGTAATAAGACACAAATGAATCCATGGAGTGTAAGAACTTTGGGCCTGGGATTGTTTTTTTTTTGCTTTTGTTTGTATAGCGTCTGGCACAATGGAGCATATCATGGCTGTCTAGCCAGCACCCAGCTCCCACTCTGCATGCTTGCATCATGCCAGGGGCAGACAACAGTCAATGGGGAAGCAGCCTCTTAGTCCTGCCCCTAAATCCTTCCAACTCTTATGCAACTTTCCAACAGTTGAGCCTTTCACTAAGGTTCCCCTCAGCCCTGGCCCTGCCTACAGACCAGCATCCCCCAGCCCTGCGACCTGGCTCTGTCCACAGACCAGATCTGCCTCCCTTGGCATCTGGCCCCACCCACAGATGGCTGATTTCTGTGTGCCTTGGAGGTGGCATCACTAGTAATTTTAGAAGACCATCTGGAAGCTGAAGAATATTGTCTGTCTGTCTAAGTAAGACGGATATATTAAGTATAATCTGGATTTTAAAATAAAAATAGCATTCTGCATATTGCCGTAGAAAAAGCCCTAAAACTTTTTGGGGTGTGGAACAGTAGTATACGTAAATGGTGAGTTTTATGATGAAATATTTCTGTTCTAGTTAGAAGAGACTGAGGAATTTCACAGAAAGCTGAATGAAGATAAACTTTTACACGCTCCTGAGTTTGTTATCAAGCCTCGTTCCCATACTGTCTGGGAGAAACAGAATGTCAAATTACATTGTACTGTGACTGGCTGGCCAGAACCCCGTCTTACATGGTAGGCTTGTATCTTCATCAGCAATACTGTTCTTGATTGCAAATATGCATTCTGAATTTGTAAATTCTCAGGAAATCTATGTGTGTGACACTGATGAAAGCGCAATGTAGATATGTGATCAATGCAAAGCAGTGATGAAAAAGCAAAGGCGTTCATGAGAAGCAGGAAAGAATGCCACACACCCTTATTCACAATGAGTAGCTTCTTACTCCATGAGTGGGCCCACTGATTTCAATACTTAGCATACTTTAAATTAAGCTGAGAGAACTCATAATGAACATACTCTGAGACTCTCCAGAAGTCCTCCAACAAAACAAAGGAAGACCAGATTTGACATTTTTTATATTTCTAAGATAAAAAACAAGCAGAGGCCATCCTCCCAGACCCCCTTCCCTTTTTAAAAACACTTTTCAGACCACCTTTCAGAGAAAGAAACATAAAGGTTACAAACAAGCTCAATTTAAAAAACAAATCCTTTGCAGATCGTCTTTAAGGTGCAAAGCTGCTGTTTTTTATAAAAATGTCCCAACTAACAAAAAAAAAAAAAAAGAAAACCAAGAAGAAAAAAATGGAAATAAAATAAAATACATTATCAAGGCCATCTCAAAGGGAATGTTTTTCTTTGAGGCATCAGAGAGTCTTTATTGTCTCTGGAGCATTAATGGCTACTGCGGTTAAGAGCAGCTACTTAGCTGCTGATTCAGTTAGTTTCTCTCCACGCGAGGATGCAAGCATGTTCCTGGAGGTCACATCATAATTATTTAAGTTATATGCCATAGATAGATTTAGAGCCTGATGCAAAGTCCATTAAACCCAGTGGGAATCTTTCCTTTCACTTCAGTGGGCTTTGGATCAAGGTTTTAGTCTAAGGGCTTTTCTCCACTTACCGTGGATCAATGCTGCAGCGATCGATCCACCAGGGGTTGATTTAGCAGGTTTAGTGAAGACCCGCTAAATCAACTGTCGATCGCTCTCCTGTCGACTCCAGTGCTCCACTGGAACAAGAAGCATAAGGTAAGTTGACAGAAGAGTTTCTCCCCGTTGACCTACTGTGGTGTAGACACTGCAATAAGTCGACCTAAGGTACATCGACTACAGCTACATTATTTATGTATCTGGAGTTGCATAACTCAGGTCAGCTTAACCCCGTAGTGCAGACTTGCCCTACGAGGTCCCAAAATGTTCTCTTACAGATGTGTGAGGCATAGATGAAAGTCTAAGTCTCTTGGATTAGTCTCTTTCCTGACTGGAATTTAATTTATGTTTAATTAGTGCTGAGCTGTGGAGCCTTTCTGTCTCTTTTTTTTAATCTGGCCTGGGCTATACAGAAGTACAATCAAGTTGTTGAGACAATTAGATGGGGACGTACTGGTGTTTTTTCAGACTTTAAATGGAATTTTATACTTGTTTTTATCTTATACAATACTTTGAGATTGTGTCTATCAAGCCATAAATATTTACAGCTAAGAGCTGACAGAAAATTAATTTATGTTCAGTACTAAGCATTAAAGTATCTATAAACTAGAACTGAAACTGCATTTGTGGAGGCATTAGAAAAACTGATAAAGACTAACACGACTACCACTCTGAAACCTGCTCTCATATCAGTACTTTAAATATTAAACAAATGTTTGGGTCTGCTGCCTGAATTATTTAGTATCCTACAGGAACTCTGCTGTACTTGTCATTTTATTTACTATCTATATTTCCTTAGCATTGTGCTTTTAGATAAATAGCTCACTACCAAAAATTTACCTAGGGGCCTGATCCAAAACCACTGAAGTTAATGGAAGTCTGAATTCAGATCAAGTGCTCTGCGGACAAATTGTTTCAGTTGTGTACAAATTTAATATTTTAGTTGCATTTATTCAAAAGATAATCTAAAACTGGTATTTCAGATCTGACTCATTTCGAACATAGGAAAACATCCAGTTTTGGATCAAAATTCGTAGCTGGAGCCCAGCCCTATAAGATGGATCCAAACCAAAACACCAGATTTGAACCCTTTTTAACTTCAGCTCAGATCCATCTTTAAATTATTCCAAAAGATTGACATATTTATTTTGCGCTAAATGAAGCTTTCAGATATATGCCCTTGCCTCTCATGTAAGTCAATGAGAGTATCCAACATGCATGCAAGGACAAACTGGCTCTTGAATTAAATTTGGGTAGTGGAAATTAGTACATTATTTTACTTCAAAGAGTCTGTATTTTGTGCTTAGTTACCAATGGAAAGAATGAATTCAGAGCCCTTACTGCAGGGGGGTTTGCTCAGGCATAAGAAGAGCACTGAACTGTATCTGATAACATTAATTCAGCATTTGTTAACCAAATGCCATTCACATATGCCAAGCCGTTGTTCATTATGTGAACAATGAAGAATTTTTGAATGCCATGGGTGACAAATTAAAAAGCTTCAGGGGCTTTCATTCTAGAAATCCTTAAAGTGTAATGCAGGTTCTTTAACTGGTGCAGTTTTATTGGCTCCATTGGAAAGAAGATATGAAAAACCAAGGATATTTGGGACTTGCGGTAGAAAGTAAAAGTTATTAGTGCATAATGATAATGGGCTGGTTGCAATCCAACATTTACTAACAATGTGGCTGTTCTGGAATTTATTTGACTTTCCAGAAATAACAAGTGGTCCTTCAAAAGTGTGAGGCAGATGAATATAAACCTGCCAAAAATGTAATCATTTATTTTTCATTAACATGATCATGAAAAGAAAAGGAGTGCAAGGATTCTAAAAACTGATATAATTCATTTAGGGTTTGATCCTGCACAGTGCTGAGCACTGAATGACCTCAATTCCTACAAACTTCAGTGGGTGCTCAGAACCCTGTCACAGTGTTTGATAGCTTGCTGGATTAAGTCCCTTGTTTTGTGTGTTATTGTCGGGGGAGCAGTGCACGTGGTCAGAGATAAATTCTGCATAGACTCCCTGCACATCCCCACGCAATGCAGCTGGGGAGCACCACTGACTAGTCCAGGGAAGAAGTGGTGGCAGTTGGCTCCACTGTTATGTAGATTTTCTGACCATTGTTCCCTGTAAGACAGGATACCAGAATAGCAGGGCAATAGTGCCTATCAAACAACTCTGGTGTCATGCACAATCTGAGGGATAGGATTTCTTCACCCCCCATCCCTGTGGAATACCCTTGCACCAAACCCATCTCTTTAGACTTTGCACTGAGAGGATGATCAGACTGAAAGTTAATGGGACTTGTGATGTTAACTCACTTAAGCATTTTTGAAAACCCCGCACTTAGCCCTGTGGCCATAAATTTGCTGATGTGAGTAATGTCTGTTATTCCCAACAGTAGGAAGACTTGAAAGGCAGCTTTCAATGTAAGGGTTGATTAGCAGCGATAGCTTTGGCTTGATCTGTTTCAAAAGTGAACACTATTATACTGGTTTCCCAAATAAAATAAGCTATACTGGAAAAAGGGCTTTTTTGTGGGTATAACTGTGTCTACCTGGGGGTTATACCAACATAGATTGGTAATGTAAGTTTTAAGTGTCATCTAGGCTTTAGACTGAATATATGGTGGTATAGGGAGCCACAGAGTTATTATTGTCATTGATATATAGAAGTCTGAAATATCTCACTTGTGGCTCCGCTACTCTTTAATAATATGATATTGATTGTAACCCAAACACCAAGCATTTGCCCTTTCATTGTAAATGATTTACAGTTCAGATTACTATATCTTGTTTTTGTTGTTCCATAGGTACAAAAACAATGTGCCCATCAATGTGCATACTCACCCTGGCAAGTATATCATTGAAAGTCGATATGGGATGCACTCACTGGAGATTAACAAGTAAGGGAGTACCAGATAATTAAATGATTTCAGTAAAAATGTTACTGTTGATTTACAACTGCCTTGTGTGTGTGTTTGTGTGTGTGTGTGTCTCTTGGGAGTTGAGGGATAAGAGCTACAAAATTGGTACAGTTGAGCAGAATAGTGTCTCCTAAAAATGTAAGAAGCTCTGATTCTCATCTATCAAGGATAAGCAGTCTTCCTAAGTGAGTTATAGCTGGATTGTAGTTCAATTTATAGTTGAGTCACAAATACTTGGGCTACTTTTGATACATCTGCCACCTTCTTCTCTTCCCATTTATAGTAGAAACATGATAAATAATATTGTCCAGGCTTACAGTTGTGACAAGAACAATATTTGATGATTTATTTAGCTCTATTTTCAAATACAAATCTTGGGTGTTAGTCTTACAGAAAAGAACAGTATTGGGTGCCACCCATGCAGAACAGGAAGAGTTTTAGCAATATTCCTCATCCAAATTGGGAAATTTTTGCAGTTGCCTGTATTCAAGAAATATTGAAACATGGAGACCTCTTTGTAATGTGAGGCTCCTTGAGTGATCAGTTCTGCCTTCAACATTCAAGTGCCTACTTTATAATAAAAATAATAAAATAATAATTGGAGACATACCTATCTCCTAGAACTGGAAGGGACCTTGAAATGTCATTGAGTCCAGCCCCCTGCCTTCACTAGCAGGACCAATTTTTGCCCCAGATCCCTCAGTGGCCCCCTCAAGGATTGAATTTACAACTCTGGGTTTAGCAGGCGAATGCTCAAACCACTGAGCTATCCCTCCCTCCACTTACCGTGCCTAAGTGCTGATTGGAGCATACAAATGTGAAATTTCGACATCATAGTAAGATTCTCACATTACAGAGTTCACCAAACAGTTCCCATAGGTCTCACATTAGACCTCTCTGCGGGATATAATAACATGGACTACATCCCAAGGATGATAATCAGTACATTTTTTTTCTACTTCTTCTATTAATTGATTCTCATCCTGAACTTCAAAAAGACATTTTAAAATAATTATTCCTCCTGTAGATTGGATTTGAGTCCTGGAGAAACTTAATATTTACTAACAATACCAGTTAGAAATACTTATCTCTTCAACATTATGTTCCCAACAGTTTTAACTTGTTCATGTATTTAATTCAGCTTTATTTCTTATTTCTTGAGCTAGCTTGTTTCAACATCTATGCAAGGTTTTTTATTTGTTTGTCTTTACTCTTCCATATCCACATGATGGAGAAAAGTATTAATATGTCATTAATTAAATAAAGAAACACACACATACTCCTTGCACATCGTACCAGGTGAAATTCAGAGAATTTGTTCAAATGAATAAAAGTGAACCTTCCCTTGGCATCTGTACAACATCTGGGAAGATGCTGAGCTCCTCCAGATGAAAGCTGAAAGTATTCAGCACTTCACAGTATCAAACCATTTGTAAGGAATATTGGATCTGATTCTTCTCTTATTACATCAGGAGTGAATCAGTTTAGTTAAATGGTGTTGTATTGATGTAAAGACTAGTGAGGGGAGACTCAAGCCCCTTCTGTACAATAATCTAAGGCCTGATCTTGTTTCCATTGAAATCAGTGGGAGTTCATGAGTATGGACTAAGTAAAAATGGAGAGGAGGGGGAATAAGTAGCTAAGTGAGTACTAACCAAATACTAGGTAAGGACATCAGGATTGCATCCCAAAACTTTTCAGAGTACAGTTTCGTAGATTCTTTACTGAAATGCTTTGACTGGCAAAACAAAACTGTGCTTACATGTAGTAAAGTTGTATTGTGAAGAAAAATAGTCGGCAACGTACAATTTTAGTTAGGAAATTTAATTAGGAGCCTGAGGAAAGGTTTAAAGAATTAAGAAACAAAGAAACTCTATAAAGACCACTTTTCTCTCTTTCACTGCCTCAGACCCTTCAATAACCACTCAGTCCCTTCCCTGTCCCTACCAGTCTGTTAATTTCCTGAATCCTTTTCAACTCCCTGCTGCTTTCCAATAGCTCTGGAAGAGTTTCTGCTGGCCTCTGGCCTCTACTGAATTCTACTTTGTGCTCTCTGGGACCGAGGCTGTGGCTACACTGGCAGTTTTGCAGCGCTGGTAGTTACAGCTGTGCTCATACAGCTGTGTACGGCCAGCGCTGCAGTGTGTCCACACTGACAGCGACCAGCGCTGCAGTGTGTCCACACTTGCACCAGTTGCAGCGCTGTTGTGAGTGGTGCATTGTGGGCAGCTATCCCACAGAGCAGTCCCATTTTGTCGCTGTGGGTTGTGGGAAGGGGACGGAAGGGTACGGGTCATTCCGTTCCTGTTCCAACGACCCCTGCTGCCAGGGAATCGGACCCCGCGCCTAAGAGGGCCCCGCACCTTAGGCACCTTTTTAATTTTTTTTTTTTTTAAACTTACCCGTCCCGGCTGCCGTCTGCTCCATGGTCCCGCTCCTTTGAGAGAAGCGCCGGCGGGAGCACGGCATGGCCTCGCTCTCCCAGCTAGAGCTCCAGCCAGGCGCGGGGCTTGCGGCGCTCCGGCGCGGGCTCCAGACATGAGAATGGGGCGGCGGGGCTTTGTCGCGCTCGGCCAGGAGAGCGGAGTCGCAGAGAGTTTGACATTTGAATTCAGCACAGACAAGGACTAAACAAATGGAATATGATTAGGTGTTTGGACATGATCAGTAGAGTTGTGTGAAGGGTGAATTGGGGAATGAATTGGATGTTTGCATGGAAGGAATAGGGCGTACTAAAGGGCAGGAAGAAGGGAAAGAGGAATGGGGATCTAATGAGAGGTTATAGGTAAGGCTCCGTGTTTGTCACAGAGGTCACGGAATCTGTGACTTTCTGTGTCTTCTGCAGCGGCCCATGCAGATGGCCTGGGAGCCGCCTGAGCAGCTTGGGCAGCCCTATGGCCAGTTGCACTGGCTGCTGCTGGGGCAGTCTCAGGCTCCCCCACCCCAGCAGTAGGAGTTGGGTGGGGGAGTGCTCAGAGCTGGGGGTTGGGTGTGGGGTGGTGTTTACCTGAGGGGATGGGGGCTCCCCATAAGGGCAACAGAAACTTTGCTTCTTCAGCTCCTAGCTCCATGTGCTGCCTCCACCCGCAGGCACCGTCCCCACAGCTCCCATTGGCCGCAGTTCCCAACCAATGGGAGCAGCAGAACTGGGACTTGGGGTGGAGCAGAGGCAGCACACGGAGCTAGGAGCTGGAGGTCGCTGCTTCCAGGAACTAAGTAAGGAGCCTTCCCCAGCTCCACCAGCACCCATTGCACCCCCTGGGCCACCCTCCCCAGCACCTGAGGTGCCCTCCGAACTGCCACCTCCCCAAATTTTAGTCAGAGGCATATAGTAAAAATCATGGTCAGGTCATGGGCCGTGAATTTTAGTTTACTGCCCAGGACATCTCCATTACTTTTACTAAAAATACACAAAAACGTAGCCTTAGTTATAGGTAAGAAAGCACACCCATGCTCGTTGCTGAAGAGAATAAAGGTGGGAGATAAGCAAATCGTACAAACAAATCCAAGCATAATGAACATTCAAGTTCAAGTCATTATGGAGAATGGATAAAGGTTCAAGCAAATTCTACTTTTAAGACCAATTCACTTCTTCTAGTTAATGACTAAAGGAGGCTTGTGCTTTCAAAAATCTCATAATGCCCAGTCCAGCACTCCTCACTCATGGCCTGCTTCAAAATCCATTTAAATAAATGACAGTCTAAGTTTAATCAGGTGTAATTTATATTGACTTCAATGGGAGTTTTACCTGACTAAGGTTTAGGCCCCTTGTTAATTGAATGAGAGAGAAAAGCATTTAAATCAACACTGAGTAACCATTTGCTACATTAACTTGTGAAAATAATGTTTATAAAATGATGTTTTGATATCAAGCATAGATCCTAGAAATGCCAAAGAGTACTAGGTGTCCTGCCTAATCTTTTGCATCATTTCAGATGTGATTTTGAAGACACCGCTCAGTATCGAGCTTCTGCCATGAATGTTAAAGGAGAACTTTCAGCTTATGCTTCCCTTGTGGTAAAGAGTAGGTTTGCAGGACATATTTCCTTTGATTTTTCTTTGAGGGGGCACATTAAAAATTCTGTTTACGTGGCTCAAAGTGCTGATTATTTCTAGATGATTAGTGACTAGAGTTGTTCTCTTTTTTATAGGATATAAGGGAGAGTTTGATGAAAGTTATTTTCATGCTGGAACTGTTACCATGCCTCTCAGCTGTAAGTTCAAAAAATGTGTTTGTCTGACCTAAACCTTTAAAAATTGTGCCATTGTGACAAAACAACCAAGCAGATTATTTGGTGGCATTGTTTAGAAACAAAATGGGTCTGATTTTCAGAAGCTCTGAACAGCTGCAACTTCAGCTGAAGTTATTGAGAGCAGCAGATGCTCAGCACCTCTGAAAGTCAGACCTTGTATGATATAAACTGATGTTATCTCTTGGTGTCCACAGCAATTTTTGTTTATTTTACAACTGTTTACGGTACTTATCTGATAGAATAGTGAGATAGACACTGATACATGCTTTGTGTTTATACCTTTGGCACTGTACTTAGCTCTGGAATATAAAAGATCAAAGAAAGAGGTGGAAGCCTCATCCCTTGAAATCTGTAAGACTAGACTGGATAAAACATTAGAGGACAGTCTTGCATTGGCTTCATGGGAGGGACTGGATGACTTGATAGTTCTTGTTCATCTCTAACTTCTGTGATTTCATGATTTCATGAGGACAAGCAATAGAGATCAAATAGTCAGAACCTGAAGTTAAGTATTCTAGATATAAGTAATCAGTGGACCAGATCCTCAGCTGGTATCCAAGTAGCTCCACCAAAACCAATGGGGATATGCTGATTTACACCAGCTGAGGATCTGGCCTTATATTTAGAATTACTTTAAAGTTTTGCATAAGTATATTGAAATTTGAGGAGTTGTAGCAATGCTACTCACCAAATAATGTATATTGGACCTGCTTTTGCAAGGCACTGGGAGCTCTGTATTTGGAAGATTTGAAAGAAGGGGGATTTGGGGTGTTTTTATTATTATTATTATTGTGGCAATGTAGTAATAATGTGAGGGATCTGCTATCAAAATATAGAAGGTTCCATTTATATACAGTAGCTTTTGCTGGTTTTTGTCATTTATCACTACAAAAAGATAAAAAAATCAAATAATCAGACAATTTTCTTTACACAGTTGGTGTTACCCCCCATGGCTATGCTTCCAAGTTTGAAATCCACTTTGTTGACAAGTTTGAGGTATCCTTTGGAAGAGAAGGAGAGACAATGAGTCTGGGTTGTACAGTTATCATTCATCCCGACATTAAGCGCTTCCACCCAGAGATCCAGTGGTACAGGAATGGTAAGCACATATTACAAAATGAATTTTAAACTTGTCTGACACAGAGCTTCATTCCCTTTCATATCCAATTGAAGAATGAAAAGAGGAAATATAAGGGTATATTATAGCTGTAAGATATAGTATAAAAACAAGAGGGAAATGTTAATGAATTTTTTTTTCAAAATTTTCCCTTTTTTAATTAAAATGGCAAAATTTTGAAATGCAAAAAATTTCAATTAGCTCTACAGTTGGTCAAAAATTAGAGGAAAAGTTTGGGAAAATATCTTTGAATTTTTCCCTTTTCTATTCAATTTTTTTAAATCTCAAACATTTCAACCAGCTTTAGTATCTGTTTAGCCATTCAGTGCTTGTGACTTTTGTTATTCATTGATATGTTGAAACCTCTCTTAACTGATCACTCCAGAGACTGAGAAAAATCAGTTGCTTAATGGAGTTAGATTACTGAAGTCAGTGTAAAATAGGTATGAAAGAAGAATTAGAAATACTTTTGTGATTCTCTTTTAAGATAGGAAGTTGTATAATACAGATGATCTCTTGTACAGGTTTCATTGTATTTAGGAATAGGTTCAATTCAGTCATCTCTTATTATAGAACTCTCTAATCTCTAGGTGTTCTTATTAAACCATCCAAATGGGTCCAGATGCACTGGAGTGGGGAGCGGGCTACGTTAACCCTTGCTCATGCTAACAAGGAGGATGAAGGTCTTTACACTCTTCGTGTGGTCATGGGGGACTACTATGAACAGTACAGTGCTTATGTCTTTGTTCGAGGTAAGGTCTGGTGATGTTACCCTATGAAGAAAGCAGGATAACTAAACAAAGTGAGGAGAAATCAATCCCATTAATTTCAGCTTTTTTTCAAATGAAAACAGTGTAATTATTGAAAACTGTGGGATACTTTTAAAGAGCTTGTTAATAAAGACGGACAAAATGCTGTGACATTGAAGAAATGTCAGTTGTTTAGCATTATAATTTCCCATTATTGTCATATGGAAAACTTGATAAGATACCTCATACCTGGGTGGCACCGCAATGTTCTTGAGGGTCTTTGGACCCTACTGATACCACCATTATTCAGATGAGCAAATAGCCTGTGGACAGTGATGAGCACTAATGATAAAGAGGAGAAACCCATGTAACAAATTATGAATATATTATTTTGGCCATTTTGTTGCTAACTACAGCTGATTGTTTTAACCAAGATACTCTGCAATAACTCTTTGGCTCGCTTTAACACACAGTGTAATAAGCTAAAGTACATTAGGAAGTTTATGAGGCAAGTAAAGTGTAGAAGTTATTTAAAATTCAGAACCCACTAAAAGATTAGTTTTCTGTCTATCTTGGTTTTATATTCTTGTACATTGATAAACTTCGTAGATTTTCTCTTAGAGAGAATGTCCCTTTAAAAAGAGCCTTGATTATCAGATTTCACTGCTCCATGCACTGCTTCTAAATCTGTCTCAGCTGCTGAAGGCAGCTGAAGTGTGTAATGCTAATCCTAAAGGCTCTTGAAATTCTTGGCTCTGTGAACATGCCCAGAATGGCGCCACTTTGCCAAATATAGCAGAACCTGGTGATATGCAGATTACAGCCTGCCTGGAGATCATGACTAAAGCAGTCATACTCACAAATTGTAGAAAGAACCCATCAAAAGGTTTGTTTGTGACCTCACAATAAAATAGAAAGATGGGAAAACAGACATATCAAAAGTTGTGTTGGTATATACGTAAATTATCATTTTTGTTAGTATACCGCTACCCCTCTATAACGTGACCCGATATAACACGGGTTCGCATATAGCACGGTAGCAGCCGGGCTCCGGTGGTGCTTTAAAGGGTCCAGGGCTCCGGCTGCTGCGGGGAGCCCAGAGCCCTTTAAATCACCACTGGAGCCCTGCCCCCGCTACTCTGGGGTTCCAGCAGCAGGGCTTGGGCAGTGCTTTAAAGGGTCTGGGGCTCCGGCTGCTGTTGGGAGCCCCAGGCCCTTTAAGTCACTGCTGGAGCCCTGCTGCCACTACCGCGGGGCTGCAGCAGCGGGGCTGGGCTGGTGATTTAAAGGGCCTGGGTTCCCTGCAGTGGCCAGAGCATGGAGCTCTTTAAATCACCGCCAGAGCCCTTTCACTGCTACCTACAGGGCTGTGGCAGCAGGGCTGGGCTGGTGATTTAAAGGGCCCAGGGCTCCCCACGGCCGGAGCCCGGAGCTCTTTAAATCACCGCTGGAGCCCTGCTGCTGCTACCCTGATATAACAGCATTTCACCTATATAGTGGTAGGGATTTTTGGCTCCCCATGTCCGCGTTATATTGGGGTAGTGGTGTATTTCATCTCTTGGATGAGACAGAGAATTGAGGTCTTAACTAATTGTGACCATTAAAGGTCACATAGCACTTTTTGTAAGAGTATGGAAGTAGCTTTGGTATCCTGGCAAATTCAGATTAGGTGAATTACAGTCTTGCTTATTTAAATTCCTCCTACAGTTTCAATTGGATAATACATACTTCACTTCCTGTCCTAAACAGTTGTGTAATGATGCTACATACAGTTTATCAGCTGCCATATTTACTCTGAAGTGGTTACCCTTATAGAAATTCCCATCTATAGGCCCCCAACTTGTGAGGTGCAGAGCACTGCGCAGGATCAGGCCCCTATTTTAAGTGCATTAGTAAAGTTTCTGAAGTGTTTTGTGAGCCTCCTGTACTACTGTACACTGGTCACCAGTAGGCATGAAATCCTGACCCTACTGAAATCAGTGGGAGTTTTACCATAGTTATTTCCTAATCTAACTATTGGAGAGGAAGTGTAGTACTCAGATACCACTGTGTGTAGGGCCCTACCCAATTCAAGGTCCATTTTTGAAAATTCCATCATCATAGCATTTAAAAAGTCTTGAATTTCATGATTTCAGATATTTAAATCTTAAATTTCACAGTGTTGTAACAACCGGGAATATGTATTTTTAAAACAGCAAATTATAAAGCCCTTAAGACTCAGCTGTTTCTCAAACTGGGGGTCCCGACCAAAAAGAGGGGTGGAAAGCTATTGTGGGGGGTAGTGGTATTGCCACCCTTTCTTCTGCACTGCCAGGGGCGGCTCCAGGCCCCAGCACGCCGAGCGAGTGCTTGGGGCGGCAAGCCAATGGGGGTGCTCTGCCAGTCACCGCAAGGGCGGCAGGCAGGCTGCCTTTGGTGGCACGCCTGCGGGAGATTCGCCAAAGCCGCGGGACCAGCGGACCCTCCGCAGGCAAGCCGCCAAAGGCAGCCTTCCTGCTGCGCTTGGGGTGGCAAAATGCCTAGAGCCGCCCCTGTGCACTGCCTTCAGAGCTCGGTGCCAGAGAGTGGTGGCTGCTGGCTGGGCGCCTAGCTCTGAAGGCTGTGCCCCCACCAGCAGCAGCACAGAGATAAGGGTGGTATGGTATGGTATGGTGGCAGCAGTATTGCCATCCTTATTTCTGCGCTGCTGCTGGTGGTCATGCTGCCTTCAGAGCTGGGCGCCTGGCCAGCAGCTGCTGCTCTCCAGCTGCCCAGCTCTGAAGGGTAGGGTAAAAGTACACAAAAGTCCAGATTTCACGGGGGAGACCAGATTTCATGGTCTGTGACATGTTTTTCATGGCTGTGAATTTGGCAGGGCCCTATGTGTAAATATTGGCAAGTAAAGGCCTTTAAATGTTGACCACTAGATGTACATTGAAGATTTACTATTATTGCTATTAATAATGCTTATTACTGAATTATATTTAATGGATTATCTATTGTGTAAATAGTAGTTTTTAAAGATAACACCAATGCTGTGATAGAACAGGAAAAAAGTCATATAGAAGCCAGGCTCAGTAACAGTGGCATAGCTCCAAAATCTCCCAAATTATACTACAATACCTGCAAGGAAAAACAGTGTAATATGGTCTTTTCCAAAGCTTTAATTTAGAGTTCTGAATGATCTTTTCATGTGGTTATTTTGGAGCTAGAAAGAATAAGGGTTGGAAACATTGTAAATAAGATCTTTATAATAAATAATGTTATAATACCCTGGGATCCAGCAGTTTTAAAACTTTTGATTCTAGATAGACTGTAAAAATGTTTACTTAGCAGAGATGTACCGTTTTCCTTCAAGTGTGGGGCTCCTTTTTGTCTAGCTCTAACCCATGCCCTTGTCCTGTGAAGAAGCTCACAACAGGACTGGGAAAATGCCAGGAGTAATTGGACAAACTGATGTTGATCCAGAAAGAAACAATGCCTCTTGTATGAAAACTTGTCACGCAGTCTTCTTGGAAAGGTTACAAAATGTTTATTTTCCCCACAAATATGCTGATAAACATACAGCTACACAAACAAGTCATGTCCCACAAATGAGGATACAGTTGCATAAACATTTTTAGTCCCCTATATCTAGCACTACACTTCGGCATTTAAAGTTTTTGATAAGATTTACCTAAAAACAGACTCCACAGAATCAAAATCAGGGCGCCTCTGACACATAGGCCCAGACTTGTAATAAACATTTGACAGGAAGTACATATATACCCTTCTTCAGTTTATTTTCCAGAATGAGTCTGTCTAAAGTAGTAATAGATAGACCTCAAAGGGTCTTTCTTGATAAGCATCCTTGCTTATCAGAAGTCCTTGTACCTAAATGTCTTCTAATTTATTCTGGATTTGCACTGTTGACTTCAGTGTTTTTACTCCTGATTCACACTAATGGAAGTGAGACCAGAATCAAACCCCTTCAGTCAGTTCCAGGTTTACAATGGCATCAAAGGCACTGGGGCACCAGATCCACACTGGGAAGGGACCCATTACAGAACTGTCTAACCCATCCACATGGCTGAGTCTGGCCCCTTGCCTAGGGCAGTCCAGCGTCCGGGTCTTACTGTCTGAGCGGCTCCCAGCCAGCAAGTCCCACTCACTTGTTAGGGGGCTTGCTGCCCAGCACCTGGGCTCTGCCATGTGGGCTGGGCAGGACTGCTGGCTGGTGGGTGCGACCAGGTCAGGTGCGCTCCAGCTCCGAGAGATCTCTGCTATCCACCACCTGTGGGGCACCGCCTGTCTTCCTGGGGGCTGAACTGCCTGGGACCAATGCAGAGGTTGGTGCGGTCTCTGCCAGTGGGGGGAGTAGTGTGGGGAGATTGGCTGGGCTGTGCCAGGCAAATGGGTCCTGAGGTAGCCTGGCCTGGACAGATCCCACTCCTGTTCCGGCCCGGCTGATTGTGCTGCTCCCAAGGGGCTGGAACAATCCCTGCCCTGGGACTGGCCCCGGCCGCACTGCTGATTTAGCCCCACAGACACAGTCGCCTCCCAGCAGGGCTGGTGAGTGTGGCCAGGGGGCAGAGCACAGGGGAATGGGTCTCTGGGGGCCTGTGGCAGGGTGCTGGGCAGTGAGGGGGCAGAGGCACTGGGCAGTGGCTGGGTGCAGGAGGTTTGTGTCTTTTGGGATGGTAGGCAGTGGGGAGTCTGTGAGGGAGGCATGGACAATGGGGAAGGTTTGTATGTTTTGGGGTGCTGGGCATAGGGGGGCTTGTGGAGAGGTGCTGGGCAGTGGGAGGTGGGAGAGGTCTGTGTGTGGTGTGACACTGGGCTGTGGGGGAGTCTATGTGGGGTGCTGTGCAGTTGTGGTCGGGCTGTGGGTGGGGCAATGGAGGGGTCTGTGGATGGGGGGACACTGGGCAGGGTGGTGGTGGTTTGCAAGGCGCTGTGCAGTTGTTGTGGGGTGGTCTGTTGGGAGGGGTCTCTGGGCAGGGGGACATTGGACATAGGAGCTTGTTGGGAGGGGTCTTTGGGTAGGGGGGCACTGGGCATAGGGGGCAGGGTGGGGAGGCGGTGTGATATGTGGCGCAAGCTGCCCCCGAGGACAGAAGGGGTGCACTGGCAGCACAGGGCTGGGCAGGCCAGTGTTAATCTGGTGGCTGCCAGTTTGTAAATGGTGCCCTCGTGCTGGGCTGGACCCACTTGTCCCCAACCGGCCCTTCACTCTGGGGACTGACTCCTCCTGTCTCACTGTGCCATGCCTCATTGCCGCCATGGGGGCCCACAAATATGTTTGGCACAAAAGATTTATCTGGCCCTGTCTTCAATCTAAAAAACTGGGCAGGAAAGCTCAAGAGAATACATTTTCTTGTGCCAGCCCCAGTGATTCCTGCCCCCTAGTGGACTGAATATCCTATAAGAATAGCTTTTCTTCCAAGCCCAACCAGAACAAGCAAAGAAGGGAGGATGATGGGGGGAAGGGGTGAAAATGAGAAAGGAAATAAGAAATTTCCATTTATATTCACATTTTGAACAAAAAATATATTCAGAATTTTTCAGATTTCAAAGAATGGCTTGGACTGAGTTTGGGATTGGTTTCTGGTTATTTATTTTATCCAACCTTTTTATGGAATTCATCAATGTTTCTGTTATCCTTCCCAAATCACCCACCACAGTTCATCCATCTAAAATAGAGTTGTATCTCCTTAAAAAATACGTCTTCTTCCCCACCTGCAAAGTTCAGTAGTCTAGCAAACAATCATTTCATGAAGATGATTGTTTCCAGGGGCAGCCTGGCTAAAACTATACCTTTTAAGAGGAACACTCTGTCTACCCAGCTGTTGCTGGGGTTGGGGGCGGGGAGTCTGAAACTGAATAACATTTCATCAACTTGTAATTTCATCATAAAACATGTCAGTGAGCTCACAAAAGTGTACCATATCACTCTTTGTCCTTGAAAACTACAACACTCTAGATCCAAACAACATTGCCTGAGCTACAGTCCAGTGCTAAGAGAACAGAGTTTGATATTTTACTTCATTAGAGCAACAGGATGATATTTAATCATCCAAGAGATTTCACTTGAAGTATGGTAGTATCTTAATCAAGATGCCACATTCCTGATTTGGTTTGTTTTAGAGGGCCTCGATCAATGATTACAATATGCTGCAACATACTGGATGTTAGTAAATATTGATAAAAGAAAAAGAAATCTATAGTAATATGGAAGATGTAGGACCCAATCCTGGTCCCACTGAAGTGAGTGGTAAAACTTTCATTGGTTTCAGTGGGAACAGAGTTTGGCTCTTAAAGAGTAACTTTGAAAAAACCGTGACTCAGATTAAAAATGTAAATCTCCATCTTCATAGATGCAGATGCCGAAATGCCAGGAGCCCCGGCTTCGCCACTGGATGTGGAGTGCTTGGATGCTAACAAAGATTATGTCATCATCTCCTGGAAACAACCTGCTGTTGATGGAGGAAGCCCCATCCTTGGATACTTTATTGATAAGTCAGTATTTATGACAAACTATACCTACTAATGTATTGCTGATCATTATTATTCAACAGCCTAATCATAATTTAGTGGCATAGAATGCTATATTGTCATTTGTAGCTCTTCTTAATAGCTAAAAAAACTGCTTTTCTTTTTCTGATTCAGACTCCTAGGGCCTAATTTTATTTCCATTAAGTTTAGTGGGATTTGGTTTGGGCCCTTAATTATTTAGCAAATAAACTTGTGAGTTGCTCCTTACTCTGCACTCCTTTTGACTTCAGTTGGAGTCGAGTCCTCAGTACCATGCAGACAGTGTTCAGTAATTCACAGAATCAGGCCCTTAATGAGTCAGCCTGGGATTCCTTCTGCAGTATTGCCAACCCCAAGTATTCAGAAATCATGTCAGGCACCAAAAAATCATGGTATTGGTTATCAAATAATATATGCTGAGTTCTTTATATTTGCCTTTAGGTTTCTGAACATTTGGGGTATGCTCAAATCATATTGCCAAGCTTTTCTCTGCAAATTACTTTTTAAAAAAATGAGAGCTGAGATGCTCACATAATGTGATGAGTCAGCTCTGAGTTACCCCTGAGCCTGTTTAAACCTGATAAGTCATCCCTGAGCCAGAGAGTGTGATGAGTCATCAGAGGCAATTTGCTGCAGGTCTTGTGATAAGGCCTGTGCCATTTAACCAGGGTTCAGCCAAACCACTGGTGAGGACTCACTCACCTGATCCCAAAGCAGGTACATAAGCGCTAAGCAAAGCAGTCTCTCCACTCTCTTCAACATTATTACTTGACTAGGAGCAGTCTCATTGCTTAGTAGTTCTGACATGACAGCTTGCCTGTGCTCCTGCTTTAGCTCATCCCTGTTTTCACACTAGCCAGTCTGAGCTTCAACCTATGTCTGCTTCTGCCTCAGCCAGCCATGGAGCTATTCTGAGATGTAATCACAGGATTCCAGGAGCTGGGGCTTTATGGAATACACCAAATATTGTAAGACTCCTGATAAAATCATGAGAGTTGGCAACTCTAATCTGCTTATTCAGAAGTGTGTATAAGGATTTATAATGAGAGACCTAGACCTTGGGGCAGTTCTAAGTAGATCAGTGTTCAATTCAAGCACACTTTCTTTTGTTTGATCATTTTCCAGTGTCCCATAGTGTCCTAACTGAAATGAGCTTGGTCGAAATTCCATTCCTCACCCCCCTAGGAATTAAAAAACAACAGAACAAGACACTGAAAAATAATTAATTTTGAAACTGAACTAATATCAAACAATGTTAGTCAACAAGTCAGGTAACTGCTAGCTCAGCCACAGGATATCTCTTATTACCCTCTGGTTTGTCAATCCACAGAGGATGTTAATATTCTACTTTTAGCTCTGTACTTATGTTTGGATCTTACAAATGCAAATATTCATCACTATTCTTAAACCCCTCCTCAAGACTTATTTCTGCCTTGGTGCCTATAGTAAATTGTCAACAGATAATGGCCAGGCATGTGGTCAGTAGGGCTTACTGAGATCACTACTTCTTTTGTTTGTTTATATCATTTTAATAAATTGACTCAAAACCTGCTTATTGTGTATGTAACCACCTGTTCCCATTATTGTTACCTTCACCCTCCCTTCCATACTCATTTGTTACATCTTGTCGTAAATAAGACTGTGAAGTCTTTGGGGTAGGGACTTGCTCTCTTTATTTGTTTGTGCAGTGCTGAGCACATTTGTTTTTAATTCTTTATATTGTAATAGTACCATATAGGATCAGAGCCCATTCACTATATGAACATAGAACAAGAGACAGTCACTGCCTCCAAAGAACTTACAATCTAAGATATACAAGACAGATAAAGAGTGGAAAAGGGTCCAGTGGTTAGGGCAGTTGGGACTCAGGAGAGGCTGGTTCAAGTCCCTGCACCACCCCAGACTTCCTATGTGACCTTGGGCAAGTCACTCTCCCTCTGCCTTAGTTGTAAAAGGGGATGATCGTACTTCCTTTCTTCAGAGATTGTTCTGATGATAAATACATTAAAGAGAGTGAGGTGCTCAACTACTACAGGATGTGATACAATTAAATACCTAGGGCAGATAGATTGTCCCTGTTTTACAGGTAGGGAACAGAAGCAACAGAGGACAAATTTTCAAAGGTGTTCAAGTGCCTAAAGATGCTGACTTTTGATAAGCCCGCTTGGTGCCTAGCCCCTAAGTGACTTGCCCAAGATTACAGAGGCGGTGGTAGAGCCAGGAATTAAACTCGCATTTCCTGAGACCCAGCCCAGCACCTTGGCCACAAGACTATCATGCTGCAATCCTGATTGGGACCTTTGGGTGCTGCTGTAATACTAACAATAATAGCTGTCAAAAAGCAAAGGCTTTCTTATGGGTTCAGAGAACTATTTAGGCAGAGTAATATCTACCCAAACAGTTATTTCAGAGGCAACAAAAATGTTAATGCAGCTGCTAGTTTATCTTCTTATTTATCATGTTCCTAGAAACTGGGAGGCCAGTGAAGATAGATCTTTGTCTTGTTATATATCATGAATGCAGATGGGCTGGCTAGAGCAGTGACAGATAAAACAAAATGAACCTGCCGTGCTGGGTTTCTAATAAGATAAATTGGCTTTTCCATAACTGATTCCCCACAAGGAAAAAAGCTTCCTTCAGCGCATAGTTCAAGCATGAGAGAAGTGCAGAGTTTCTTTCAGCTTTATTGTGAATAGGAAGAAACAAATTAATTAGACCACCAGCCTGGTCTCCTAAAAACCTCAGCCTCTCTTGAACACCTTCCCTGCCGTGAGTTACAGTTCTCTTCCCCAGAGACTCAGGTTATTTCTGCCTGGTAGGCTCACCAGCATTTTGCCATGGAACTACTGCTGGACAACTAAGCCTTGCTGATGCACTGCTTGCAGTCACTGCCTCCCTTAATAATAGTGGCAGCATTCAATGTGCTATGATGTCTGATTATATGCTAGAGGGTTTTTTTACCCTATCCCATCTAGGTGCTGTGTGGAGTCTATCCACCTTCCCACAGAACACACAGCATATGTTTTTATGTCCCATGAAGCTAATTATATATGCTGGATGTTCAGCAGAGGATGTAAATTTTCAGTGCAAAGGCAGAGGAGTTCGTCTCCTATAAACAGGAAGGGGAGTTGTGTGTTTCATTTCCCATGCTGAATTCGAAACTCGCATTGAACATTCTGAGGCACACTTTAAAGCATTTAATCAGTGAATAGGGTTAAATTTCTTTTTCACTACCTCAGGAAAGAAGCAATGCAGCTGCAGGAGATTTAGTGCCAGCATTCACATAAGGTATTTGAGCCCTGAGCACTTTGTGAAGCTGTTTTTATGTTGGCAATATGTGAAGCTGTTAGGCAGGCTGGTAGGATCAACAATGTACATGAACAGCTGTTTGGAGTATTAGGGGTGTGTGCTCGGAGTTCTCTTTCTCTTTCCATCTTCAGTACTACTTGAAATGTTTGTTTTTTCAGATGTGAGGTTGGCACCACTCACTGGTCCCAATGCAATGAGACTCCGGTGAAGTTTGCTCGTTTCCCTGTCACGGGTTTGATAGAAGGTCGCTCCTATATATTCCGAGTCCGAGCTGTGAATAAAGCTGGAATAAGCATACCATCCCGGGTTTCTGAGCCTGTGGCAGCTCTGGATCCTGCTGACAGAGCTAGGCTTAGAAGTAAGAGTTTTTCAATATATTCCCTATGACATTTGTTCTCAACTAGGGGTACACATACCACTGGGAGTTTGCAGAGGTCTTCCATGGGGTACAACTCATCTAGATATCTGCCTAGTTTTACAACAGGCTACATAAAAAGCACTACAGAAGTCAATACAAACTAAAATTTCATATAGACGATTACTTGTTTATATTGCTCTATATACTATACATTGAAATGCACGGACAATATTTATATTCCAAATGATAAAAACGAGAAAGTAAGCAATTTCTCAGTAAGAGTGCACTGTGACACTTTCAAATTTTTGTCTGATTTTGTAAGCAAGTAGTTTTTAAGTGAGGTGAAACTTGGGGTACGCAAGACAAATCAGACTCCTATAAAGGATACATTAGTCTGGAAAGGTTGAGAGCCACTGCCCTAAGAGGCTTAGGAAATTTTACTTCTGCAAGAATATATGCACATTTGTTTTGTAAGTCCTCAAAGTTTCCACAAGAGGGAGTAATGCAAAAACAAAATATCATCTTTTGTAAACTTGGATTTGCCAAGAAAACCCCCCAAACTTAAAGGCTGAACGTTCTCGCCAAAGCTTGTCTTTTTGTTATCTGAAATACAAAGCTGTGTACTTACAGAAAATTAAAAAAAAGGAGCAGAGCAGTTTCTTGGAGAGTGCTGCTTTTGTTTTATTTGCAGATTCCATGAATAGTCTCTTGCTGTGTAGCAGGTGAGGGAGCCTAATTCAATCAAAGCCATGGAGTAACACCGGCATAAAACTGGAGTAGGCCAGTGGAGAATCAAGCTCAAACACTTTACTTGAAATTTAATGTTTTGTGAGTCACACTCCTTATCCTCTGGACTGCCAGTTTTGTTTTTTCAATGACAAAAAGACCTTCCAAGCGCTGATGGTAGATTTTTATTTAAATGTTTATTTTTACTTCCAAGTATCCATCCCATGCTGAAACACAAGCCTAAAGTCCAGGTCTTCCCACTCTGTTCTGAAGTTTTTGTCATTAAAACAAGTCAGGGTGAGGGAAATACTGTACTGAACCCTGTCCTCAGTTGTTCAAATGGCATGCGGAGCCACAGAAGTGATGCCACAGGGGTTGCCAGCCAGCGCTGTAGTCAGATGACCAAAATACCCCACTTGAAATGAAAGAAAAGGAAATGTTAGGGAAAGGCTCTGGCTCTAAATGCCCAGGAAAGTTAATTGCCACCTTGCTCAGAGAGGAGTTGTGCAACCTGGGACTTGGGAGGCATTGTTCTATTGTTTTCTTGTTGGGGAGAGTGGAAAGACAAGACTTGGAATGAGTGAGGAGCTTGTCCATGAGAAGGAAGCCTGATCTACATAGCATGCTCCCCTCCTCTTTGTTGTCTCTCCCCTTCCTCACCTCCATGCTGCCCCTCACTTAGTCTATCTTACTCCTGGATGATCCTCTCTTCAATCCCCTTCTTTTCTTCTCTTTTTTCTACCTTTCATGGCCCTGCAGCAATTCAGAAAAGTAACTCAGCAGATCTGACTTTCATCTGTGAGGAGATCTGCTACTCCAAGGTGAAGGTGCATTGAACAGGTTAATAGTCTAATAGGCAGAACAACGCACTGGACTGGCAGAGAGAAAATCTGGGAGACTTTCCCAGTTCCTGGGTCAATCTAATAACCATTGCAGGATTTCTGCCACTTAGAATAAAATGTCTTCCAGCCAGTCCATCTGTTGGTTAATGGACTCAAGCTTTCAATCTGGCCTTTGTTAATGTAGTCCATTTTCATTACTGAAACCCTGTCGGCACAGGCTCATTTTCTTGGTACAAATAAAAGAGGTTTACAGTGCAGCTAATGGGCTGCAGTGCACTACCCAATGTGTCCAGGATTTCTTAAATACTGTGTGTATAGTTTTTGTTGTTGTTGTTGTTGTTTTTAAACTGACATTTGAATAATAACTCTAAAATCATTTTTTAAAACCTTTGTCCAGAACATTCAGTATCTTTGATGGAGATTACATAAATCTCATGTCATTCCAACCATTTGCTTTGAATAGTAAATGAGTTACTTTTTCATTACTGTTTCACTCCTATAATAAATCTACTCTCTATTTCAGGTCATCCTTCCGCTCCCTGGACAGGACAGATTATTGTCACTGAGGAAGAACCTGCAGGTAAACACATATCTTCTCTTAAAAAGGTCTGACCTAACGCTGATTGAAGTCAATGGAAAGACTTGTACTGACTTCAATGGGCTTTCGATTGGACCCAAAGTCCTTTACAGTTAAAATCTCTGTAGCCTAAAATACCTTTGAGGTTAGCTGTCATGGCTTATATTATTTAGGTCTAAATAAATAAACATGAAAACAATTTATGCAAATTCCAAAACAGTATTTAGTTATTTTTAATTCTGCTATTTTTTAAAGAAATCAGACCCCAAAACAGTGAGATCCGCATGAGATACTTGATTTATGCTTTCATCAGGATAATGATTCAGAAATGCAAATAAGTCAGTGCACATTTTGAGGAATTATAAAATCACTTAGCTTTGAAATTATCTGACTTGACAGAAATAAGTCTATTGATGTTTTCTCAGGAGTACCTGGGGTAGGGCTAGGGACTCGGCTAACCTAGCTACCTGATTCAAACATAAACTTCCTTCTCTTCTGTCCTGTTCTACAGAGGGTGTTGTTCCTGGCCCACCTTCAGACCTCCATGTTATTGAAGCCACCAAGAACTATGTTGTGCTCAGCTGGAAACCCCCTGGAGAACGGGGTCATGAGGGTGTCATGTACTTTGTGGAAAAGGTAAAATCGTGGCATCAAAGTAAAGAGAAGTGTCATCATCTTAAAAGTTTGCTCTGCCATCTTGTCTAATCTTCCCAAGCTACTCTACCCTTTATACTGAGACTTTCAGACTATTGTCTTTTCCATATTCAAAGAGCAAAACATGTACACTCAGTCTAGATGACTTTTACTGTTGATTGAGGAAAACCACAGAAAAAAAAGAACAAAGATAAAATCTCCACGGAAGTGAAAGCAGAGTGTGCCTCTCACTTGAACTACATCATGGGCCCACCTCTTAACAGATAGACTTTCTACATAAGGGTGCAGTACAGGGAAAGGAGGTATGTGTAGGATTCTGACCTGTGTAAATAAGGTTAGTCTTGTGGAAGGTCTGGGTTCACACTGTGGCTGGAGATGTTCCTCAGGAGGGCCATTTGGCATCAACTTTTCTTTTCCTTCTTCATCTGTATTCTCACATTCATCCTCTATAGTAATATTTTCATTGGCTGATAACAAGCACAACACATTTATTTTCCAGTCATACACAATCATCAGTCTTAATTTTAGTGCCCTCTCTTTTCTGAATCTTTGTGTTGTACCTGCTGGCCAATGTAATTCTTAATTTTCTCCCTTTTTAGCTCTTCCAGGTCTGTTACTGCTCCCCAAATCCTCCTGACAATGCTTGTTTTTTTCCCCCTTTTTGTTCCCTACTGATCTAGGCGTAAAATCATGAGAGACATACTTTGTGGGTTCTTTACTTTGTGAATCTGGTAAATCAAATCTAATTAGCAAAGTACATTTAAAGAATGATGAATTTTCTGTACAACGGACTGTGGTATACATGACAGAAGAAAATCTGCAACACAGCGTGGCAGGGTTCTGCCTCTGTTTTTTACCATCATGCCCTTTTAAGCGTCTGCACAAGTAAATGTTTTGCTAGCCCATTGAATGCTGAGTGACAGACTGCAGATGTGGTGTGTGCTACTAACGCTTTCCAGAGGAATATTTGAAATTCCTCAAACAAATAGAGGACTATTTAGGTAACCCACATTGAATGAACATATTCTTTATTTTCTCAATAATATTGGTAGCAGAAGTGTTCGTCATATGCAATACTTCTGGCCACCTGGAATAAGCATCAGCCACAAATTCAATTCACTTGCTTTTCCCTCCCCCGCCCCTGAAAAATCAAGGCCATATTGTGGCTGATCATGACCTAGTACATAAGGGAAGGGAGAAAGTGCAAGGAACCACTTCCACTTTGAAGCCCTTCACAGCAGCCTCCAACAATCACATTCTTTGGATTTAGAAGAGAGCAGGGACTGCACATTGCTAGTGTATTCTGTGCTGCAGTCCACCCTGAAAGGATGTTCTGGAGTGGCCAGAGAGCTCCAAGAAGCACTGTAGTGATGTTACTGTTTTGCACCTCTGATGGTACTGGACACCTTTCTGTGAAAGATGCTTCTTTTCCCTTCCTGAAAATTCTACAGCCAAAGCAAGAACTGGAGCACTGATCCCAGGATATGATGCAAAATTGGTCCTCGCAGTGGTAGTGCTTCCTACGCAAAAAGAATTCTAGGATGTATCAGCTATGACATAGTGAAAACAGGAAGCCTTTAGGAATGGATGATCACTCGGAGAACTCATGAGGTGGGAAGTCTATTTACACATTCTGAGGCCTGGCCAAGAAGAAGAAGAATGTGGCTCCCCATCTTTCATAACAGCTGTGGGGTTGGTAGTCAGATGGAACTTCTTGGCAGTCTAGATTGTCTGCTAAGTTCTGTGCATTGAATAAATCTGTCCTAATGGCTGTTTCTTGTTTTGAATGTAGTGTACTGCAGGCACAGAGAACTGGCAGAGAGTGAACACTGAGATCCCTGTAAAGTCTCCTCGCTTTGCTGTTTTTGACCTGGCTGAAGGGAAATCTTACAGTTTCCGTGTTCGCTGTTGTAATTCAGCTGGCATTGGTGAGCCCTCAGAAGCAACTGAAGCTACTGTGGTGGGTGACAAACTTGGTAAGTGTATAATCGGACATATTATCCTCTGTCTGTGGCAACCCTTTAAGAGCATCGGGTAGTTATTTTGCTTGAAGCAGACACATGGATGCTCCATAATTGATACAACTGTGAATGGTAGACAGTGATTTGTTCTTTATTTCATTGTTCATTGTGACTTGAATTGGGGATCCTTTAGTATATATTGAGGTGGCAGATGCTAACCAAGGGCATCAAAGGCTTCAAATAATCATGCAAATAACTGCAAAGACCACAAATAATAATAAAAAAATGACAATTTTTTTGGATAAAAAATGTTTTATTTCATTTGAAAATTTTCACAGAAAAGAATTTCCCAGATTTGACCAACTCTAATTGTTTTTATTTTATCAAATTATGCAATCTAAACCAAAACTAAATCTTATACTTCTAAAGTTGATACAGGGACTTCTTGTGGAGGAAAATCCAAGATAGTAGCCACAATAGAGTAATGCTGGCTACTTTAGAAGCTTTAGAAGTTGAGGGCTGACTTCTACTCAGAGTTGTACTAGTGTAAATTTGGAATATAGAAACTCAGATGAAGTCATTGGAGTTGCTTGGATTCACACGTTCATAATCAAGAGCAGAATGTGATCCTCATTTTGATGCTGGTAAATTTTACCCTTATTGGTCACTAATTTATTTTTATTTGTCCCTCTAGATATTCCCAAAGCCCCAGGCCGTATTATACCAACCAGGAATACAGATACCTCAGTGGTTGTCACTTGGACAGAATCTAAAGATGCCAAGGAGTTGGTTGGGTACTATGTAGAAGCAAGCATAGCTGGATCTGGCCATTGGGAACCAAGCAATAACAATCCAGTGAAAGGCACAAGGTAGTGGACATAAAAACATGGAAAGCAGGTTTGCTGGTCCCCAAGCATGGCAAGTTTGTTTGCTGCTTTACCTACTTTATGGCTATAACAATAATAGTATAACTAGTATTATGGTAGCAAACTAAGGTCTGAATCAAGACTGGGGCCACATTTCACTAGGTGCAATACAAACTTATATTAAATCATGGTCTCTGACCCCAAAAAACTTACAAGCTAATTTGAATTCAGAGGCAACAAATAAGTGTAACAAACAAACAGAAAAGGGAAGTGGCAGCAAGCAAGGGAAGAACCAGAGTAACAAATAGGTTAGCTATTGTACAATAGTACAAAATAGTAAGATAAAGAATGAGTGCGCTTGCAAACTTAGAAAACTAGATTGCATGGTGTTTGGGAGCAAAGCTCTCAGTTTTGAAGGGCAATGGTAAATATTTCTAGAACTGTATAACTAATATGACACCAGCAAATGTGCCTGCTTTCCCTCCAACTGCCCTTCCTGTCACTGCTATTTCACTTTTATCATCAAAGAGACTCATGAGCACATTAGAAAATTCCATGCTACATTGCAAATGTACTAATTCCTTGCATACACAACTCACATCCTTTATTCATACTAAATTCATTCTGTCAGTCAATGAAGTTACTCCAGATTTACACCTTCATAAATTAAACCAAAATTTGTCCTAACAGGAATTTTGCCTGAGTAAGAATCTAAGAATCAGGCTCTTAATTAGCAAATTCTGAGCTGATCCTGGTTACACTGCTGTAAATCCAGAGAAATTCCATTGAATTCAAGGGAGTTATTGAATATTTATGTTGTAATCGACAGCCAGCTCTGGCTTATTATAACCTATTATAATAACTGATTAATATTGTTAACATTACAATTATTAGCCACCATGATAGAGAATTATTATTTATTTGTATAACTAGCATGCTTGGGTTCCAGTCAGCATTGAGGGGCTTTCGTTGTATTGAAGACTTTACAAACACAGAGTAAAAGATGGTCCCTGCCATGAAACACTTACAACCATTACTATTTATTATGTGATAGTGTAATGAAGATGTTGCCTGGGCAAAAATGTACATCAACCTTCTGTCCACTATTGACTCCTCTATTTAAACGTTAAGGAGGTTGCTGTGTGATGTTTAGAAGCAAGAAATTGAAGCTGAAATTCTGACATCTTTTTTTTCTGCTCTTATTCCCTATAGTTACTGTAACTTTCATGGTTAATTGTAATTTTTCTAGTATGGTTGAAGACAAATTCTAGCAGAAACTCATACTAGCCACATAACTTTACACCTAGCTTTATAAGCATGGCACTGAAGCAGACAGGTCTAGGTCTTGCAAGTCTTTGTGATGTACCTGTTGAGAAGTACAAGCGTGAGCAGATGCTGCGTGTGGGTGCAATTAAGTCTGTGTACTCCTCTGCACTGAGCAGAAGGAAGCTACCCCCTGACACAGCAACTTCCATACTCTCATAAGCTCAAGGAAAAAAGTGGTAGGTGTTAGAGAATGGGCATGTCTCAGGAGACATGAGTTCGATCCTTGTTATGCAATTAGGGTGCTTAGCTGTGCCCTCCATTCTTTGACCTTTCTCCTCCTACTAGGCAGAAGTAATTGATTGCTTACTGAGAAGTGCTCCTTATCCTGCCCATCACATTATAACTTGTACTTATCCCTGCCCTGCCACTATCCATACTTGGGCTGTGCAAGATCAATCCCATAGGGGGTTAATACGGCAATTAAATGAATATTTCATTTTTAAAAGGAGCAATGATCATTAACTTCTTCACAAAAAGTAACATACTCATTTTATTTTTCCATATTTCACCTCTGTTTGCACACTTCCATAAGCCTCACTTTTAAGAGACAGAATCCTTAAATTAGCATAAGAACTGCTCACATACAGATCAGTTTGACAGTCATTTCCAGACATTATTACTGAAACAAACCTACTTGCTTCCTTGAGATAAAATTTCATATTAGCCTTCTTGCTGATATCCGAGTCTCCTTTGTATGTTGTCTCACTGCAGTATAGCTACTAAAGGGGTGAAATCCTGGTCAATGGAAAACTCCCATTCACTACAGCGGGTAAGGGTTTTCTAAGTGTTCCTTTACTGTTTTGCTTTAGATTCATTTGCCATGGACTCCTCACTGGTGAGAACTACATTTTCCGAGTCAGAGCTGTTAATGCAGCTGGACTCAGTGAATATTCACAGGAATCAGAGCCTATTGAAGTCAAAGCAGCCATTGGTAAGCTATGTTCCATTGCCATGGTCAATAGTAAACAAAAAATTGAATGATTCCAGATTTTTTTTTTCCAGTAATTATTTGTAACTAATTATGTTGTTTTACAGTATTGTCCACAGATAATGATTTTCCCATTGGTCATATCATGTGTAATGCTTCACAGCCATACTTTTACAGTCACTCAGTCACTGCGCACTTGTAGATTGTTCATCTTCACCATCCAGGCTTCCTCAGATGTTATTCATGAGCCACTGTATGAAAACGCTGTTAAGTTCACGTCATAGTTACGCTGAAAAATGGAATGCCAATCTAATTTCATATTGTGATATAAATCACCTCTAATACACATCATCCTGCGTAAAGTCAGTTCCTAAATCTAAGGGCTTGATTTATTTTCATACCTGAACCTACTAATAATGCTGTCATTCTCTTCTGTAAACCTCCTAAAGCCCTGTGCATCCTCCATACTGTTGATGAGCTATTTCTGTTTTGCCTGAACTAACATAAGGAGACTAATGAACTCACTGAACCAGAATAAATTGTATGTTTTCAACATTCTAACTCTATTTGTATCAAACTGACATACCTCCCAACCTCAGAAGACAAGTGTGGCAGAAGAAAGAGGCACTTCTAAAGATGAGCTGAAACAATCACAAATATGGGTAAAAAGATCTAATCTTAAAAGAAGTGTGGCAAGTGACAATCATTTTACTTCTATTAGCTTTCCAGATTATGGACTGTCACATCTGTGCTGTAAAATATACACCATTAAAAAAAACATTACTTGTAGTGAGAAGATTGGGAGATACTATATGTTTTTCACTTTCTTGTGAGTCGAAACATATCATAACGTCAGCAAAAATCATGTTTATTCATGTCCTGCCTGTGTTGTTCTTTGTGGTCATTTCTTCATTCAGTTGAATAAATGAAGAAAAAGGAATGATGTCTAATTCAAAATGTCTGTTATTTTCTGGCAATTGCAGGGGGAGGATTGCTTCATGGTGTGTGTCCTGAACTGAGTGGTAAAGCTGGTGGACTAACAGACTACACTACCTCCTGGGAAGGCATGCATGAGTCCTCCCAGCCTATCTTTGACACAGATGCTTTGCTAAAATGCAATGCTAAATTTAACAGACATGTGGTACCCAGTAGCTCTGATAAGCTGGAGAGTACAGGAGTCAGTGAAGTAAGAGAAACGGTTGAGAATGTTCCTACACCTTCACCACAGAAGGGAGCTGCTAAGCAGGCAAGTAAGACTCAACCTGGTGACCCTTTGGCATTGGAGAAAATGAAAGAGAAGAAAGATATAGGTGAGAGCTAATAAATAGATTTCACCATTTCAGCACATTCATCTCAGAAATTTTCATCTCTTATCATCCAAGTCACAATGGACATTCTCACCAATGATGCATCTTCCATCAAATCCATTTACATGCTCAGCTTTTCATTAAGGGTTATTATGCATGGAATGGTACGGGGAACCATTTCCCATAAAGTGTGTCTGTTGACAGCAAAACATTTAAAATCATTTACTAATTTAATAGCTTGCTTTACTTTACTTTATATATTACAGCTATGTATCCAACAATATCATGACTTCTAAATCACTTTGGTGGTATTTCTGAGGATAGCAACAAAGCTTGTATTGCATAGTCAGAGGGATTTTTAACACCTGCCAGCAATTCATTCTCTATAAGGAGTTTTGATATTCAGACTCTATGTTATATACAAAGGAAATAAAATCTTGTGAATTAATTGTTACATGATAGTGAGCAGAAACACCTCTGCTGTTATCAGATATTTTGAGTTCCTTTGTGGATTTATGCTTAGACTTCTTATACTTTAAGGTATAGTGCTAGTGAATGGTATATATTGTATTTGTTAGTTGACAGTAATACTTTAATGGAGAAAACCCATCGAGTTTGTAAGTGCACACACAGCAGTTATATGCAATCAACACTTTAGCATCAACCATACTTAAGGACACTGGGCTAGATCTTCAGCTGGTATAAACTGGTTATTCAGTAGAGCTATGCTGACACCACCTGTTAAACAGGACAATAAGAAATCAGGGGGAATTACTGTAATAAATACACAATCAGACTTTTCTTATACATCATCCACAATATATGCCCATCATTGTGATATCTGAGCACCTGTCTAAAGGTATACCTACCTACAGTTGAGTACACTTCAGCAATAGTTTCCTGCACAATATATTAAATTAAATGTAGTTAATTATTGATAGAGTTATCCTTGATTTCAAAGGCAATAGGGTTTTTTCTGCGGGTTTCCTTTACTAATTAAAAAAAGTTTTTGCTGACTGGATGATGAATTATTCTGGAAGAACATTCAGCAAATGAGGTCATTCAAAATTCTATCTGAGCTCCATCCAAAGTGAGACAAAGAGTTCCTAAGTATTGGCAACAGCTGACCTGTGGTAAATACTCTGTGTACAAATATTCCACTGACATGTATGTAGGATATATTGTAAGAAGGTGGGTGCAGTTGCAGGACTGAAGTTTCATGCTTTCTGTGTTGGTTTAAAAAAAAAAAAAGAATTGTGCTCCAGATATTTTTGAAGTAAGCTCCAGAAACAGGCCTCTTCCATTTCTGATCAGACAGCTGTGGCTGTGCTTTCCTTCAGTAAGGTAAGTTTACCCAAAGGGTGCAATGATATCATTATAACATTAAGAGACCAAAAATGAGGAAGTAGGTGGTGTTGCATTACCTCTTTTCTCATCATGGGACTGTGGTGTAAAAAAGGAACTAAAGAAAAAATTGAGTGTGGGAAAAAGTTTGGTTTCAGCAAAAGAAAACAAATCATTGCATCTCCAAAATTTTGCAAGTCTGTTATGGTTAGTTTTAGTTTCTGATCTTTCACTGTATTGAAAATGAAACCTGCTCACTTGTATGAGAGCTGCAGTTGCGACACACACTTTCACTGTGTATCAGCTCGTTTCTCAAATATCAAACACTGCTGTATAACTAATGCTTATGTAGCTTAGTTTTTTATTGGGCTTATGGAGGCCTTAATCCTGCATTCCTTATACCAGCAAAATTTCCATTGACTACAAATGGAGTTTTTCCTGACAAGATGGGAAAGCCAGACAAATGCTCATTTGACTAGTAGAATGATTACTGCCTATTCATATGATGTTCATGTTGACACAGCTGCCCCATCTCCACCTTATGACATCACTGTACTTGAAAGTGTTCGTGACTCAATGGTGCTGGGATGGAAACAGCCCAAAATCATTGGCGGAGCTGAAATTACTGGCTACTATGTGAACTATCGTGAAGTGATTGATGGAGTTCCTGGAAAATGGAATGAGGCGAACATTAAACCAGTTAGTGAAAGGGCCTACAGGGTAAGAGGTTAATTTTCATATTGCTGAGCATGCATCAGAAGTATATATGTAACAAAACAGATTAGGAAAAACAGCTTCTAATTCATTGTTTCCAGTGGATTGGGATGTTTATGTCAGAGATACTCCATAGCAAACAAGTGCTAGTCTAATATTTGATTGGTTTGCTCATTCTTTAATGCCACAGATATAATAAGAGCTATGCTGTCCTTTTTTTGAAGTATTTTGGGTTCCTTGATAGAATGGTGCTATATAAGTGAAAAAGTATTATTACTCTATTAAATGTGACTCAGAAACCTGGTCTACAATTTAATAGAAGGTATTCAGCTGTGTCATGTCCTAGATGGTTAATACGTTGCCCGCAATGATTTCTGATGCTACATCAGGTATGTATTAGGATGAAAAGTAAAACATCTTATTCTTCTAGTCCTTTGCTTCTTGTCAGTGTTTGTTTCTAAAGCATGATAAGAGTCACCCATTAACACTTCTCGGATGCAGAGGGTTTGTATATAAATGTTTAGTGCCATACCCTGCCCTCTGTTTTGTGGGTGGGAGTAAAGTAGGGTAAGCTTTTTCCTATGGCTATGTCTACACTACACAGCTTTTAGCGACATGGCTGTGTCACTACAGCCATGCTGCTAAAAGTCACGCCATGTTGCCACTGTTTGTCGGCTCTCTTGCCAACAAAAAACTTCCACCCCCAATGAGCGGTATTTGCGTTGTCAGCAGGTAGAGTGACCAGATATTCCGATTTTATAGGGACAGTCCCAATTTTGGGGGCTTTTTCTTATATAGGCACCTATTACCCCCCACCCCTGTCCCGATTTTTTTACACTTGCTATCTGGTCACCCTATTGGCAGGAGAGCGCTCCTGCCGACAACGTGCTGTTCACACTGGTGTTTGTCGCAACAAAATTTTGGTTTTTCAGGCGAGGGGAGTTAACACCTGTGAAAGACAAAAGTTTTGTCATTCAATTGCCAGTGTAGTGTAGATGTATCCTAAATGTGTGAGTACAAATTATCTGCATTCAGTAAGGCTGTGTCTATACTGTCACTTTCAGTGATAAAACTTTAGTCATTCAGGGGTGTGAAAAAACACCCTGCTGAGCGATAAAAGTTTTAGCACTGAAAAGTGCCAGTATAGACAGTGCTCCCGGTGATAAAGCTGCCATCCCTTGTTGTTTTTTATTGCCAGAAGAGCTCTCCCACAGCAATAAAGCATGACTACACTGCCCACGTCACGCCACAGCCATGCTGTAACATGGGCAGTGTAGACATACCCTGAATGTACTCATCAATCTACAAACTTATCTATTGAACGAGCTACAAACTATCTTTCAGTCTCGCACCATCACCATAGTATCTAAGAACTCATGTCACCAATAGTAGCTACACATGCCCAGCATCTTTGAAAATGAGGCCATTAGCACTTAATAGAGTATGAGGGGGTTGAGCCACTCCTATGCTGACTGGCTGTGGCCTAAAGAAGTCATGGTTTGGAGCTAGATCCTGATCCAGCTTGCAAGTATTCTACCAACTGCAGCACATAATTGCCAGAGGTGAATACAGCTGCTTTTCAAATGAGTGCCAGCGTACACCCCACTGCAGGGACAGCTTCTACGTCAGCAGGCTGAATTATGTAATTAACGCATGGCTGGTGACCCTCTGCTCCCTACCTACCTAGCACAATGTCTAACAGTAAAGAGAGTGTTGGGGTTTTTTGTTTGTTTGTTTTTTTTACAGTTTATGCACATTTAGAACATTCATAGGCTAGGTCTACACAACAGACCTATATTGGTATAACTATGTCACTGAGCGGTGTGAAAAATCCATACCCCTGAGCGATGTAGTTATACCAACCTAACCCCCTGTGTAGACAGTGCTATGTCGATGGGAGAGCTTCTCTCCCGACATAGTTTCCCTCAAAATAGCTTCCCTCTCTGGGGGTTGATTAACTATGATGATGGGAGAAGCTCTGCTGGCAGGTGTAGTAGTGTCTTCACTAAAGAACTAGAACAGTGCAACTGCACCACTGTAGTGCTGTACACAAAGACAAGCCCATAGTCTCAAGCGTTCCTCAGTTTGCTCAGAAGTGGCTGCCTGTAGAAGGTATTGCCCAGGTGTCAGTGCACAAAGGTAGCTTTTGTGGTGCCTTTTCATTCTTAAAAAATTGAAAAGAAATGAAAGCACACATAACTGATTTTTAATTTTGCTTTCACCTGTTCATTGTACAGGCTTTATAAAGAGGATTTGTATCCTAGAGTTTACATATGTGACAGTCATCAGTATAACCTCCTTCTACAACTTTAAAGCAAAGTTAATGAGTATTGTTTTTATTAATCCTGCAGATTCACAATTTGAAGGAAAACATGGTGTACCAATTCCAAGTGGCTGCTGCTAACCTAGCTGGAGTTGGAACACCTTCCCCCCCTACTCGATCCTTCAAATGTGAAGAATGGACCATTGCTGTTCCAGGTAAAAATCTAAACAAAACATCAAAGCTCAGCATCATTCAGTGGAGTATACCAAACCTACACTCTATACAAAATGAAAGAGGAATGCTGCTGGCTAGAACGGTGTTCTGTTCTTATTCTCAGCAGGCTGCATCCTGAGGTCTGCTATGGGTTTGCTGCTACACTTGCTGTGTGCTCTCAGTTCCATTTCCAATAGAAGTCAATGGAAGTAAAGTTGCTCTGCACATAAGGCTCTTCACTGCTTTGCAGAGTGATTTACACCTGTGCAAAGTGGGTGTAAACATTGCTCATTTGGTTTGGTAGCATTTAATACCCACTTTGCAGCTAATTGTTTATTTCTTTTCTATTTAGGTTCCCATACTACATCTATGCCTGGTGTAGATGTCCACACAAGGTGCAAGGCAGTGAAGAAACAGGCCCTTTAGGCCTATCCTAAGCATGTCAGTTCAGTGCCAGATCCAATACCCACTGAAGTTAATGACAATGGGCATTAGATCAGGCTCTCAACAAATGAATGAGTTTAATAATTAACTTCTCTCCCTGTTATTTGATAAGGCTGGTCATTTATGTTTGATTGAGATATTGTAGGTTAGAAAAAATGGAAATTGGATCATTTTGGGAGCTAGTTCATTTTGAACATGGTCAGGACTGTATAAGTTCACAGGTACAATGGAGTTGTATCTACTTACACCCACTCTGAATTTAAACCACGGTCTTTTTGAAATGGTTTTACGCACCGTCTTTTTTCATTTGTTTTATGCAATGGCCTGCTTGGGGCTTTATTTAATTCACAAGATTACAACTTTTTTTTTATCCTTTAGGACCGCCCCATGATCTCTTATGCACTGAAGTTAGAAAAAACTCTTTGGTTTTACTGTGGAAACCACCAGTTTATATTGGCCGTAGTCCTGTAACTGGTTACTATGTTGATGTGAAGGAAACAGAAGCAACAGATGAACATTGGAGGAGTGTCAATGAGAAGCCAATTGCAAATAAATTCTTAAAGGTAATCAGTTTTGGAACCAAATTCAATTACACCAGTGCAACTTCTGTGAAGTCAGATCTAGGTATGCCATTCTATTTTGGTAGTGCTTCCTTATAGTTTTAGACTTACCAAGCTATGTTGTGCCCTCAGTTACATCCATGTAATCCTAGCAGAGTCACATAGGGGTTTAACTTGGAAAATACTTTGGCCCAATAAGTCTAAAAATAAAAGAACGCATTACCAAAGTGAAATGGCATTCCTAAAATAGGTTATAACACAGATGTATCCTCTGTATTTCCTGACTCAAAGGTGAACACAAATGGCAAATCACTGAAGTGTGTGCTGTGAAAATATGACAGGATGACTGGTTTTAACATAATATACCCTGTCATCTCATTTTTTTGAGTTTGTAATTTAAATGGCTAGGCTATTATGGCACATAATTTCATGGAGCAATTTCTAAATATAAGATTAACTGTATCTTCAGTCTAAACATTCTTCCAAGAGTGTACAAATGTATACATACATTTGAAATTTGTACATTTCAAAGGTCATTTTAAAAACCACCTCATTTTAAAATGTGATCTTTGCTTGTGTATTTTTAAAGGGACATTGGAATGTAGTGTAGCCTCAAACTGGATGTTAAAATCATTATAAGCCAATAGAGAATGACATCCAGATTCTAAATAGCTATGGTTTGAATTATTGACCCTGACTACAACTTTTTTTAAAAGCCAGAATTGACCTGCAGTATTTTTATTCTGCTCCTGCAGAAGCAGATGGACTGCACAAGGGTTAAAACATCCTGTTCTCAGAAATGTGCTAACATCATTGATAACATGATCAAAAATGCTGGCTAAACTCAAGTAGCAAACAAAAATAAGTTACAGTCATGTTAGCCTGGATGGGAGGGACATGAGGAAAGTGGAAGTTTCCAAGGGAAAAAAGAGGGGGGAAAAAAAAGAGGAAGATATATTATTGTCAAGCCCCCAAACTAGTGTTATAGATATGGAAGAGTAAAATGAAGTGCTCAGTAGTGTACTATGCTTCTCTGCTTGCTTGTTCTAGGTCAGTGGCCTAAAGGAAGGTGTCAGCTATCTATTCCGGGTGCGAGCAACAAATCAGGCTGGTGTCGGGAAACCTTCTGATACCACTGACCCTGTCATAGCAGAAACACGACCAGGTTCGTTTACACTCTTGTTTTGCATCTGCATTAATACAGGTTCATATTTATCAGACATGCTCATAACCAGAGAATACACACAAAGGAACTGAACCCATCTGTCCTTTGATGTATTACCAATGCACCAAGCCCTTTTCCTATAAAGGATACCAGTTGAGCGTGACTCTTTACCTCCTTTATAAAATAAGTTTTCTGAATACACTTGGGTGCTCATACTACATATACACACAAATAGAATAATAGAATATCAGGGTTGGATGGGACCTCAGGAGATCATCTAGTCCAACACCCTGCTCAAAGCAGGATCAATCCCCAGACAGATTTTTTCCACAAATGGTCCCCTTAAGGATTGAGCTCACAACCCTGGGTTTAGCAGGCCAATGCACAAACCACTGAGCTATCCCTCCCCCCTGGGTAAAGTATAGTAAAATAATATTTGTGTGCAATTGCAGATAAATACATAAATAGAGAGTCCAGTTGTTCCCCTAGATCAGGGCATGGAGTGTAACTTCCACACTTAAGTTTTACTCTTCCCCAGATAGAAGGGAGATCAGCTGCTGCTGCCACTGCAGCTCATATCCCTTCTGTCCCTTGACTCACAGAGAGTTCTTGGGGAGGGGACAGGCTGTGAATGGGCCAAGGAGAATGTTGTTTTTCTCCTTTGGCACCAACAGTAAATCCTTTCACAAGTTGACACAGACACCCTCCTTGCTGTGGAGAGTACCTTTACAAGAAGAGCCCAGGGCAGCTGCTGACTGGAGAAACGCTTGCAACATGGCTACAATGAATCCACAGTGCTAGAAAGGTGTGGAGAGAAGCAGGGACCCCAAGAATCGCTGTGGAGGCACAGAATCCCCACCCAGATGGATCCATAACTCCAGTGGATCCATGGGTTTCATATACGTATCTGAGTATCTGTGGTTTTGGGCTCTGGACCCCTGCTATTTCCACAGAGGACATAGCCCTTAATAAAACAGAAAAAACATGGAGGAATCTCTATGAGTCTCCAGATCCTTTCCATTGGTATATCCATAGGAAGAGGCTGTTGGGCCCATAGATTTTTAACCTGCTCATAAGAGATACTATTGTTATTAGAACTGACACACAATACATGAAATTAATAAAACCAAACACAAAAGTAAAACATCTAAGACTCTGAGGTTCATGCAGGTATAGTTTTTTGTGCTGTAAATACACACTGCAAGAGGAGGGAGGGATAGCTCAATGCTTTGAGCATTAGTCTACTAAAACCCAGGATTGTGAGTTCAACCCTTGAGAGGGCCACTTAGGGATCTGGAGCAAAAAATATAGGGGGGGATTGGTCCTGCTTTGAGCAGGGGGTTGGATGAGATGACTGCCTGAGGTCCCTTTTAAACCTGATACTCCATGATGAAAAATGTACCCCAAAAATCTCCTTAAAATACATAATTTAGTATAAGATAAACATATTTAAGGCTGCAGACTAGTTCTAGGAGCTCCTTGAGCCATTGGGACTTTTGGCAGTAGCCAATGAGAGCAGGACAGAGCCCTTGAGATATGTCTACACTTCAATAAAACATCCCATGTCAGCTGGCTCAGGCTATGGGGTTAATAAAATGGCAGTGTAGACATTTGGGCTCACACTTGGAGCCCTGATTTTGGGATCCCATGGGGAGGGGGAGGATTCCAGATCCCAGGCTCCACTAGTACCTGATGTCTATTCTGCAATTTTACAGCCCCACAGCCTGAGCCCTGTGATCCCAAGTCAGTTGACGTGGTCATGCTGCAGGTGTTTCAATGAAGTGTAGACCTACCCATAGAGTCCTATTGTTCTGACATCGGGTTATGCACAATGGAAACATCTTATTCATGAAATAAGAATTGGATGAACTTTTGCCCCAAAGTTTCTGCTTCCCTTTGAGGATTAATGCTTAGCCTTCAGACTGATAACACAAGCTTGTCATGCAATAGCAGCCCTCACACATATCAGATAAGGAACCTCACATCTAATTTCAGTTCCAACAGACTGAGAATTGAAGCAGTCATTCAGAGCTGGGGATACTTTACCACCTGCAAGGAGATTTAGCCACATAATTTCCGTTGAGATCTAGGATAGCTGCAGTAAGGTGTGTGTCTAGAGTAATAGGGCCAAGTTCAGCAGAGAATGCCCACAGCCCTTAATGCTGGGGGCAGGGCTGCAGAGCTGCACCCTGGCTGCTACCCATATGGGACTCTTGTCTCAGGATTTTGTTACTGCTCAGGGGCACAGAGCTGGGGTCAGATTCCAAGTCCACAAAGCAGGAGAGTCAAGATTTGGCCCAACAAAGTTCTCCAGGAAGCTCAGGGCTAATTAATTTTGTAGTGACTTTGTCATTACATACTTTTAGCTCAGATCTGTAAATATGGTCTCTGCCAAACTACACTTCTTATGAAGGTTAAGAAAAGACAAAACAAATCTCTCAGAAAGGCAAAAATCTGGTTAAAAATATCTTCTCACTCAAACCATACAAATCTCAGGCACAATCATGACATTTTAAAATCTGGTCTCAAATCTTCTGGAAAGGTAGTTTCCCAACTAATGTTGGCATTATTAAAATCTTGGATAGATGCAAAATATTATTTTGGTCAGATGTGTCTCTCTGGAGAATTCCTGCATTTTGCAAATAGAATTGCAATGTTACTTTTGGCGAATAAGTCAGAAATATCAGCAGGAGAGCAAGATCTCTAACCCAAGAGGAATAGAAATTTAAATAAATATGCTGAAAGAATTATTTCTGTCAGTAGGATTGGAGGCAATCTCCTATTTCCAGCATGCGCGGGTAATATGGTCAAATATTTTGTATGTTTTTGTTTCTAATTTGCCAACTATGTACACTTTTTTCTTATAATGTTTTAAAAGGTAAAATAAAATGAAACAATTGGCCCAAACAAACAGCAAATCCTCAAACAAACCTTCATCTTTAGCTGTAACTTAGTCTTGATTTCAACAAAGTGATTTCATTATGTATGTTTTCCACAGAAAATACCAGGACTCTGAGGAGTATGCTTTAAACCTTTTTCAAATCCCATTGTGCCAGCCCCCAGCTCTGATACTGCTCACTGCAAAGTAGAATTAGGTCCTGATTCTGCAAAATCATCTGTGTGGGCAGATCATTGCACCTGCATGAAGCACTATTAACTATAGTAGGACTCTGCCCAGACATAAGGGTCTACCCACAGGTATCAGATTGCAGGATCAGGGCCTTAAACCTCACCTATGTCTCTGGCTGAGGATTCTCCTTAGAGCCAACACAGGGGCATATTGGAAGAGTGGCTTTTAGATGAGGTCCTGTCTAGCGTGCTGCTGTGCTCTGGCAATACGCAGCTGCTAGAACAGGGATTGGCAGTCTTTGGCATGCAGCCCATCAGGGAAATCCGCTAGTGGGCCGGGACGGTTTGTTTACCTGCAACATCTGCAGGTTCTACCAATTGCAGCTTCCACTGGCCGCGGTTCACCATTTGAGGCCAATGGGGGCTGCAGGACGCAATAGCCAGCACATCCCTCGGCCGTGCCACTTCCCACAGCCCTCATTGGCCTGGAAATGCGAACTGCAGCCAGTGGGAGCTGCAATCAGCCAAACCTGCAGATGCTGAAAGTGAACAAACCTTCCCACCCCGCCAGCGGATTTCCCTGATGGGCTGTGTGCCAAAGGTTGCCAATCCCTGATCTAGAAACATGCTTTAGTTTCTTAGTGACCTATTTAAGTATTTATGGTAGAGGTAAAGCAAAATGAGAAAAAATGAATTTATAAAAATGCACCCTGAGTTGTATAAACAACACCACTGCCAGATATAAGTGCTGAGTGGTAGTAATAATATATATAGTGAATACAAGCTAATGAAGTGTCAAGCATATCGCCTTTTGAATCGCTCTTATAGCAGAGTTTTTGCACATTACCTACACTGTCATCAAAAGATTGATACGCTAACAATCTGCAGTGGAAACAAACACTAATGACATGTCAAATGGTGAATTTCCATATAATGGATTACACTGGTAAATTTACAAACATGTTACTGCCCAGTAAGAGATATGTAGACCTCAAACTTCATTTATCGTTCATAGGTACTTTACATGTATTTCTGAACTGCATATTGCATTTTGGAAAGGGCTGATAAATGATAATACTGGTATAGCAACAAATATTGATCTCTCCTTTTATTAAACATTTATGGCAAGCTATAAGCAATAAGACAGTCAGTTACATGTTCACAAACTATTTCATTACCAAGGAATGTGCTGCTGCTCATAGTATTTGAGAAGCCATGTATGGTATTAGGATTATGGGAACAGGACTCAAGAAATGTACTGGAAATAAAGCATTTATTACTAATTTCTGGATAGTCTGATGGCTTTTTGTGAATGAGGTCCTTTTCTTTAAGATATAACATTTTAGAGGAAAAGTATGTCATTGACATTTTAGGCAGTTCAAGACATGCAGTTCTCTTGGCTGCACAGGTATGCATGAAAGGCAGATCCTAGGTATATTCTGGCCCTGGACTTATTTCCCATTCAGTGCCCTACCAGTGCACACTGGATGGTCCTGCCCTTACCAAGGCCTGCAGGCACTGGAGTAGCAAGCAGTATTCAAAACCAGCTCTTGATTTGAACCAAGGTGTTGCACTTAGCTGGCAGTCACAGATACACTCCCTACTGGGGTGCACAGGATGCGTTCCATAGGCCATTTCAGGGCAATATATCAGACTTGATTAATCCAACATCTGTACGTGTGAATGAGCTGCTGTGTGTAACACTATTAGTTGCACAAATGAGTGCTACTGTGATGATTCATTTGTGAAATTAACATGAACTGTTAATTTCTTATTCACCCCTCCACCTTTTCCCAGTATACTCTTGTGTATGTGGCATGAGCTTATATTTTACTAGAAAATTAGAAGTTTTCCCTATTTTAAGAATACAATGAATAGCCCTTACTGTGGAAGTTGTTGCTTTTACAATATTTTCAACATTTCAACATTTAATGCATTTTAATGGACTGCATTTGTTCCTGTTCAGTTTTTCCAGTGCATTTAATTTTATTTTGAAGCCTGAGTTAAGGCTTCTTTCAGCCCAGGGCCCAATGCTGCAGCCTTCATGTATGCATAGTCCTTAATCATGTGCAAGTAATCTCATTGACCTATGTACCCTTTTTAATTTGTTCATTACTCCCATGGAATTACGCACCTAGATAAAGACTCTTCTCATGAGTAAAGGATCAAGGACAGTAGCCTGTTGCAGCAGCTTATGTATGTGCAGAAGGAAGGAAAGGGCTCTGCTTAATTTGTCCTGTGAATGATGTGTAAGCAAATAATTTATGCTGCTTTTTATTAAAAAGTAGACGTGCTTTGTTTTGATCTTCCAGGAACTAAAGAAATGGAAGTAGATGTGGATGATAATGGAGTCATTTCCCTGAACTTTGAATGCGACCAGATGTCTCCAGACTCTAAGTTTGTCTGGTCCAAGAATTATGAACCAATTGAGGATGAATCTCGATTAGCCTTTGACACCAAAGGCGGAAAGTAAGGAGACTTACTTATAGCAATGCTGTTGTATTTAGAAATCCTAGGAATCTCAGAAATCCGTCCCTTTGGAGGTGACCTCACCAAGATTATTCATGCCCTTGACAGTGGAAAGTTAGATTATTACAGTGTTATCTGAAGGTGGTCTCCCATGTAGACTATGCAGAAATTACACACACACAATGATGCATCCCACTTGTTTAAGTAGTGCTTCACATAAAGAGCACACTACACTTGTGCTCTGTGACCTGCACTGGCTACCAGATTTCCAGGTGCAATTTAGTATTTTTAAACATATTTAACCTACATTGTTTTGGTCCTGACTGCTTCAAAAACTTTCCCATATTATACTGCACTAGTTGCAGTCCTTTGAGGTGCTGGAGCAAACAACACTCTGGTTTGATCAGGAGGGAGCTGGTGGTGGGGCATTCTCAGTGAATATTGGAACATTTTTGTTCACCAGATCCCAGATTTGGTGACTTTCAGCATGGTCTGGATCACTTGTTTCCCCAGGCTTTTTCTAGAGAGGAAGGAGATGCAAATATACAGGTGCAAAAGTAACATATACGGAAGAAGAAATAGATGTATGAGCCCTGCCAATCACAGCACCCCAGAAACCATGTGACATTCCCCTCCCTGTTTATAGCCATCCCTAACACATCCCTGACATCTCACATGAAAACAAAGTCCAGAGGGATGTTTCCTAGAACCAGCCTATATTTACCATACTCCCAGCAATACGAACCCATCTGAACCCTTTCTGGCATCTTTATTCCATCTCTCAAACGCTCTACCTTGCAGGACTAAGCTGGATTTATTCAGAACTTTCTTGTACCAGATACAGACAGTGGGGTTCAACATGTAAACACCATGGATATACCCACCTTTTTTCACTGGTTATGCCCCATACTCTCCTGCTCAGCCAGAGCCACAGCAGATGCAGCACCCACTAGTAGGAGGAAAGGGAGGTGTTCTGATTCAGGGTTTGGTTAAGGCTTTTAATCAAAATGTTTTTGTCTGAAGGTCAAAAGCTGCTTTTAAAGATCTTGGGGAAGATGATTTGGGCATTTACTCTTGTGCTGTCACAGACACTGATGGAGTTTCATCAAGCTACACAATAGACGAGGAAGGTAAGGAAAAAAACCTATTTCTTACAATGCCTGCTTTATCTTTCACATCTCACTTCTTCTGCACTACATGAAAAAGTAAGAGAATCTGTGATCATTATAACTGGTAAAACAGAAACACATATGTAACATTTCTTTTTAAAATTTTTGTAGAGATGAAACGCCTCCTCGCTCTCAGCCATGAGCACAAATTCCCAAGTAAGTGAAATGAGCATGCTCATAGAAGAGATACTGGCATGCAGTGTGAAGAGTTCTGGGATGTATATTACAGAGTCCCTGCCAGCAACAGCTAAGGGAGCTGCTCCGCTGGCTCACGGGAAAAGCATGCAGTGTGTGAAGCTGAGCTCATGCAGGGGCGGCTCTAGACATTTCGCCTCCCCAAGCACTGTGTCATGCTGTGTCATGCTAGCCGGGCCCGCGGCTCTGGTGGACCTCCCGCAGGCGTGCCACACCTGCAGGAGGTCCACTGAAGCCGCGGGACCAGAGGACCCTCCACAGGCATGCTGCTGAAGGCACCCTGCCTACTGCCTTCCTGGCGACTGGCAGAGCGCCCCCCGCAGCATGCCGCCCCAAGCACGAGCTTGGCATGCTGGGGCCTGGAGCTGCCCCTGGTCATGGTTTCTACTAGTCAGTCTTTCAGTTCTTCCCAGTACATTAATGTATTAATTGATGCCTTTTCTGCTTATTTAGATGCTGCTTTCTAGCTGTACAGTATAGTCCATATATTGGATATGTAGTAATCATCCCAATGGATTTGCACCAAATTTTACACTTACTCAGGTCCCTATGAGTTGCCAAGCCAGTGTGAGAGTTTATAATTTTCTGCCCCTTTAGCTTTAGCTAGCAACATTACTGCCATGTAAGTTAAGACCAAATTCGAGGTTAACAAAATAAAACATCACAGCAAGTCCAGCTAGAATGCGCCATCTGCACAGGAGTTTTCCTTCTGAACTGCCCCACCTTCTTCTTTTTCTGTTACCATAGACAACCTGACCATTCTTCCTGTTACACAGGTCTGTACCTTGGGGACTATATTTAATGATTCCCTCTGCTTCTAGCTACAGGTTTTATTTATCACTGTGCTACCCCAGTTTTAAGCTGGTGCAGTACCACTGTTTTAAACAATTGCATATAACGGGAGTAACACAATGGTGTCTAATGGTCTAAATCTTGCCATATCTTTCTCCACTACATGTCTAAGCTCTGACTAGTCCTCTCAATCCCAGTAGCTAAAGTTCTTGTCCATCACCTTCTATCTTTATCTCAGCTACTGAAACCCCCACCCCTCCAGTCCATCCAAACTGTGACTGCTAAAATGGTCTTCCTTGCCTATCAGTCTGACCACAACGTCTCTCATTCTGAATCCCTCCACTTCCTCCCTTTTCTATACCACTTCAAGGCCCTACACAATTCTACTATGGTCTACATATCCGACATGGTCTCTTATTGTGTCACGCACTGACTGGTCTTTTCTGATCCAGTGATGCCAACCTTGATGTCCCACTTGTTTGCTTCTTCCTCAACAACCTCCATGACTTTTTCTATGCCATTCCCTGCATATGGAATGACCTCTCAAACCCCACAATCTGCTACCTTCTCATCATTCAAATCTCTTTTTAAGACTTACTTCTTCTATGATGTCACCAAAAGCAAGTCAACAATATTATTAATTTATAATAAAATCAGCAACAAAAATAATTTCCTCATTGCACCTCCATACCCAAAGTTAGTAACCACAAAGTCGTATTCGATCACCCTTTGCCCTTCTTCACCCCATCCCTTCTCTGTTGATTGTTCCCCCTGACTCTGTCATGTTCTATATAAGAGCATGAGTTCTTCAGGGCAGAGATCACGTCTTTGCCTTTGTACAGTCAGGGACCCACCATATATCTAGGCACTGTAAAGTATTAAGTAACAATGAGATGAGTTGTATCCGCAAATGCCTAAGAGAAGAGAAAATAGTAATGAGAATCCCTTGGTATATGAGTAGTTTCAGTCTCATCTCTGGATAAACTATTTTTACAAGCACTAACAAAATTAGTAATGTATGTGAAAATTAATCACTAGAACTTGCATGTTCAACTTAAACACTTGCATGTTAATTCATTTAAACTGCTCAGTGCTTACTTTAACACATTTAACTTGTGTTCAGAAACAACTACAGCTGGCAACCTTATCGGAAGTGGGCTGCTTGAGTACTCCACACAAAAAGTATATCTACACAGCAAATAAAAACCCATGGCTGGTCCATACCAACAGACTCGGGCTCACATGGCTCAGGCTGCAAGGCTGTTTCATTGCCGTGTAGATTTCTGGGCTTGAGCTGGAGCCTGGCTTTTAGGATCCTCCAGGGAGGGAGGTCCCAGAGCTTGGGAAGCAGTGAAACAGCCCCTCAGCCACAGGCCCATGAGCCTGAGTTGGCTGGCACAGGCCAGCCACGGGTTTTTCTTTGCTGTGTGGACATACCTTTACTGAACATAGACAGAGCATGAGTGTAGTAGCTGCATAGGCAAGAGGGATGGGAAAGTCCTCTGTATAGCTGCTCTTCAACTTGGTAACTGCTAAAGGAGTTTTAATCAGGTGCTTGTGATAAGTTGAGACACTATACAGAATAGGAAGTAAAACTCAGAAGCAGGATTGTTAGATGTTTCCAATACAGCTGCCAGTTAGTGCTTCATAATACGGACACATTTTTAAATGAACGCTTTTGTTGGACTCGGTCTTGTTAGTCTTGTGGACTGGGGAGTTACTTCTTTTCACAAAAGAACATGCCTTTAGCTTATTTTAGTCCTTTGTAGAACAGCCTCTGGGAAGCTTGGCTTTTTTCTTTCCATTTTAGGCTAAGATATTCATAGTTAATTACATACAAATCAAGTTAAGAGTTTAAAATTGCCACAAACCTGACAGTAAAACAAAAGCAGCACAGCCTAATTTCTTCATTTACACCCACTTCCTGTTGCAAATACTGGTGCATCTGGTGTTTCTCTCTTTTTGTTTTTAGAGATTAAGATCCAAGGCACCTCTCATTTCTCATAGGAAGTGAGGTAGCTTTTTACAGTACCATTGCACTAACATACAGGACTCAAAATGAGGTGAAAGTGGTGGTGCTCTGCTTGCATCTCAGTTGCCATAGCCAATCCCCTGATGACTCTATTTGCCACCTTCCTCTTTTCCTGCTAGTACTGCCCATCCTCCTTCCACTTTTGGCTATTTCCCCGTTTCCCTACCTATCAGATGTCTTCAGGTGGGGGAGAAAGGAAGAGGGTTCCCTGCTACTCAGGACAAGGACATATGCACACGTGTGTGTGAGAGAGTCTCTCATGTGCAGAGTGAAGCTTCCACCTGCGCTTTACAGCCTGATTCAGAGCAGACTGGGAGGCAGCTGCTTTCATGCATGTTGCCTGCTCCAGAAGGTGCGCTAGGGCTCTGGGAGAAGCAAGCAAGTGAAGAGGTGAAAATCTTTAAAGGAGCCATTTCCACCTGTGAGAAGTAGGAAGAAAAGTAAAAATGATGTGTCAGTTTCACTCCCTGCTGCTGGTAAGTGGAGCTGAGCAATGGAGATGATGAAGGAAAAATGCCAGATTAGCTCTGCTATAAAACAGGCTAATATGCCTTGCAGTACAACCTTGTCTCGGAAACACTTTCACAACCCAGAGTTGTGCTGTTCATACTTTGGGTATTCTGTTTTACAGTATAGCATGCATAGCCCCACTTTACTGTTGTTGAGTCCTTTATATATGTCAAATGTAAAGAAACAGACCTCTACCAATATCTATATGATAGAAGAGTTTCACATTTAGTTCTACAGCCACTACCAGACTATATAAACAAATTAAAAGATTCTCTACCTGACTGTCTCACAAAGATGTTTGTAGATCCATCTCAATAGCTCTGGGACAATGTCACACCCTTCCATGCATATACTTTACAGTATTCTCACAGATGAAAAAGAATGACACACTAATTCAGACTATAAATCGGACATGTCCTTATTATATTTTGGGAGCTCCACATATACTTTGCTTGTATATGCTATATACCTATAGGAGAGTAGAGAAGTGTTAATGTACCGTTTGCATGGCTCTTTGAGTCTAGGGAAAAATCAATGAAAGCTATTTAGATGTTCAACGCCTTTCAAAAATCAGCCCCTATATCACTAGGTCTAATTGCTTGTGTTTTCCAAGTAAGCTAAAGCCTAAGGAAAAGTTAGAATGAAAATAAGATGAAGACTTGAACTTGTCAATAATGGGAAAACTAAAACCATGGCTAAATGTTTGTACTGTGACATAAATGGCCACAATGCCATTCTGTTTGTTGACCCTGCTTACATCAATAATGAATGTGGCTCGTAATGTCAGTGTTTCCGGTTATCTCTTTGAAAACAGAGTGTACTGCTGAAATTTTTGGCATGATATGACACACATGATCAATTCTAGGAATGAAGGACCAGCGTGGGGTTCAGCTGTTTACTTTCTGATTACCCTTGAAGGCAGGACATTGCAGGCTATTTTTTTCTGCAGAGTCATTTTGACATTTTATTAAAACATTACAGAGTGAGTCATAAAGCATGGTCCTTTCTGGTCCATACACACTCACATCATGCTACAGAGATATTTTCAGTTTACCTTTGAGATAGATTTTTCTTTGAGTTAGAATGGAGCAGCATCAAATATAACTCAAATGCTGAATAGCTCTACACAGCCCTAGTGACCCAGAACAACAGAACAACTACACAGAGGGTGGGGGCAGACAACACACTTCCATAAATTCTACACCTATCAATGGGAGAATTGGCTTTTTTACGATAGAAAAGAACAGTTGTTTTCTTCAGTCTTTTCTTTCCTTTTCGTAGCTGTCCCACTTAAGTCTGAGCTGGCAGCTGAACTTCTGGAGAAGGGACAAGTGCGATTCTGGCTGCAGGCTGAAAAGCTGTCTGGCAATGCAAAGGTCAACTTTGTGTTTAATGACAAGGAAATAGTTAATGGAGAGGTACGACTTTTATTGCTTATGGTTTTCTGACTTTTATAAGCAATGAGTATCAATGTTCCAGCTAAGCACTTTGAATATAATCAGGCCCCACTGCTTTAATGCATTTACATGAAAACATCAGTATAAAGATTGTGCACACATTCTGAGCTGTGGGTGAGTACTGCTGGATGCAGTTACGGAGGGTGCACTCAGTGTGGCTTTCTGCCACCTGCAGAGGCAATACGTAACTGTGGATAGTGGGGGAGGGCACAACTAAACAGTTCTGTGGGAGCACTTGACCACCTCATGTGTTGCCTCAGCCACCACTCCCGGAAACTTGGTATGTATGTAGACAATATACACTAGCAACTACCTCCTCCTCCTCCTGCTCTCTGTCCTGTGAGTGCCCAGCCCCCTGCAGAGCTTGCAGGCATCCCTCCCTGCCTGAACGCTCCTCAATCAATTTAGCCAGTGTTCAAAACAAGACCAGCAAAAGGAGCAATATAGTTGGGAGGCACAATCCCCCACATGCCATCAAGATGGGTGGCACCAGGGTGGGATGGTGCTTGCGGACTGGATCGTCTCAGTGAACAAGTTGAAGAATTATCAGTCACTTTGGATGGAGGAATATAATACCCCCAAAGTGCCTTCACCTTCATAGGCACATTGAAGGCTGCTGCTGCTGGAAGTGCATTGAAGCAGCAAGCAACAGCATAGTCCACCCCACTTTCCCACTCTGCCCCCCTGCCTCCTCTCCTCACTCACCTCCAGGGCTCTTGGGCTGGATGGGGCTCCACCTGAGTCGCCTGGCGCTGGGCACCATGTCACAGTTCCTCTTCCCGATCTCGAAGATGTCCCCCTCACTTACGACAGAGAGCAGTCTGCAAAGCAGGAAGTGTTGGGACTCCAGCAACAGGGAAGAAGCAGCAGCCCCGGGGAGCTCAGCTCAGAGCCAGCTCAGTGCCCTGCTGCTTCCTCCTTCCCCACGCTGTACAGACACATGGTGAGTGCCACCACCAGGGGGAGCTGCTGTTGGGCATCCTGGCAAGAGGTGGCCTGAGAAATCTGGTGAGGCCCGTGACCCTGCATGTCACCTCACCCCAATCACCTCTGGCCACCTTTGTGGGCATCCAGATTCTCTAAGCAGCTAGGAACCATTCCAATCCTCAAACCAAGGCAGTCCTGTAATTTAGCTACCATCCATATCCCTCTGTAGGCCATTCCAGGAGACCAAAATTCACAGAGTGCAGTGCATTCAAACCACATCCTCACATTTCCTCATCCATGTGCCCACCCCCAGAATTCTGACTACACCGCTGACCAAAGTTCTGCATATAACCCAAAATCAGGGCCTATGTTATGTGCAAGTTCCCATAAGCAACAGGCAGAGAACTTTTTTAACCCCAAAACATATGAAATCTCTAGCATTCCAATACACTGGTTAGCGGGCATGGACAGGGCATTCTATAGAAGTAAGATATAAAAGCATCATCTCAGGGAAAATATTGTTTTGAAGAGTTGGGCAATAGTTTTCATATGTTTAAAATATCCTTTCTAATGGAACAGAACATGATGCTCAGTACAGAACAGATCTAAAGAATTATGATAATAATAAATATGCTTATATGATATTTGATTAACATATTTTATGTATATGTTTGGTTATGTGCATACAGACTGGGACAGAGACAATGAACAAATCTGAATAAAGAAAATAAAGAATTTTATTAAGTGTACTATAGCATGTGGCCAGATAGATGAGTCTTTTCTGATTCTGAAGAAGACCATTACTCTCACTTTTCTTTTTGTTCCTGAAGAAATATAAGATGAAGGTGGACCATAATACTGGCCTTATTGAAATGATCATGGATAAACTTGAGGACAATGATGAAGGGACTTATACCTTCCAACTTCAGGATGGAAAAGCAACGAACCAATCCAGTCTTGTCCTTATTGGTGATGGTAAGCTCATCTAGAACTTCACTTTTACAACTAGTGAAGTTTGATGAACTAAGGAGCCCGTGACTCCTGAGTCTTGATCTGTGCTCTTACACTAATTTCTTAATATCAGTCATGTCCTTGAGCAAGTCACTTAACATCTCTGCTTCAGTTTACCTATCTGCAGAATGTGGATAATAACACCTCCTAAATCCGGTCAAGTTTCAGATTTTTTTTAAATGGGAAAAAAGGAAATTTTTCCATTATAATCTTTAGGAAAAATGTTCACATTTTCCAACCATCTCTATTACTTACATGCCTCACAGGGTCATTGTGTGGATTAATTAATTTTGCAGCATGCTTGGAAGATAGCAGGTGCCATATACTACCTAAAATGTCTCTCTCACATCTGTCTAGCTAGCTTTCCTATATCTACAATGAAAATGTCCCACAATGCTAATGTGATGCAAATGTTGTTGCAGATACTTGGGAGTGTTCTCCTATTTCAAGTTAGATATTCAGATATACCTACAGCTGCCTACATTTCAACTGCTTGATGATTCTGCTGCCATTCTTGTTTTCCTTCCTCAGAGGATCAAATGTGATTAGACGAATGACATTAAATGTCTTCTCCTTTTGGTAGCATATATTCAGATATATTTACAAGTCATATTTTTCTCTTTGATCTTTTCTGTTACATGAATTAAATATTATTCATTGTAGCATTACATTGACATTTACTATAACAAATGAGTTTAAGAGGGTCCTCAAGTGCTGAATGAACCACCATCGATAACATACATTTCCTCAAAAGGGTTGGATACATGTAAAAGGTTTAATGTCTGTGGGTGGCTAGGAGAGCGTGGGTCAGCTGTAATAACATTGTGACAGCTGAAATACATAATACATGAAGTATTTACTATCAGCAACCTGGGGTGAAAAGCTGGCTCCATTGAAGTTAATAGCAAAACTCCCATTGACTTCAGCAGGGACAGGATTTCACCCCTGCAATACAGCAATATCCCATTCCCAACTAAGCAGATACTCTGGGTATGTCTATACTACAGGATTATTCCGATTTTACATAAACCGGTTTTGTAAAACAGATTGTATAAAGTTGTGTGCACGCGGCCACACAAAGCACATTAATTCGGCGGTGTGCGTCCATGTATCGAGGCTAGTATCGATTTCTGGAGCATTGCACTGTGGGTAGCTATCCCGTAGCTATCCCATAGTTTTTCCTGCAGTCTCCCACGGCCCCCATTGGAATTCCTGGTTGAGACAATGCCCATGATGCAAAAACATGTCGGCAGTGGATTCTTGGTAAATGTTCACTCATTCCTTCCTCCTTTTAAAGCAACGGCAGAATCATTTTGCGCCTTTTTCCCCGGATTGCCCTGGCAGTACGCCATGCTGGCAACACATAGGAGACTGTTTTTGCTTTAGTCATTCACCGTATGTGTACGGATGCGCTGACAGAGGCAGGTACTGCAGTGCTACAACACAGCATCATTTGCATTTGCAAGGTAGCGGCGTACCAGTTTTCGTACTGTCACTGTGCCATTGTATGCGCGATGAGATGATGGTTATCCAGTCGTTCTTTGTACCGTGCTGCTGCTGTCATCGGTGTGTCCTGGCTGATCTTCACATGAGTTCGGCTGGAGTGCAAAGATAACAATGGGAATGAGCCCCGGGTCATTTCCTCCTTTAATCGTTTGTATCTAAAAATAGTCAGTCCTGCATAGAATATGGCAAGTGTACTAGAGAACTTAGTTACCAGAAAGGCACAGTGCGTCGGTATAATCTGCATGAACTATGACTGAGTGCATGTCAGCTAGGGTGGCCCCTGCAACTAACCCACCCCGTTTTCCCTCTCCCCAACCCTCCTGGTGACATTGCAGGGCCCCCCATTTTGTGATGAATAATAAGAAGGCACGGATAACAACACTTACTTTTATAGTGAGATAAATGAGGGGGAGGCAAGCTCCAAGCTCTATGATAATGTCCAGCAGACATTACCCGTGGCGAGAGACAGACCAGCATCCCGCTGCTAGATGTCAGGCAGTACAAGATCTTTTCTTGTAGACATTGAAAGGGGGGGCAACGATGGGCTCAGCCCCAGTTGCTATGATGAGTTATTCTGTTACCAGCCATTCTGTCTCCATCTGCGGCAAATAACGGGAGTCTTCCTATTTTTACCAGGCACCCCAGCTGACCTCACCGAGGCCAGCGAAGCACTCAACGGATGAACAACAAGGACATCTACCAGTCCTTCTGCACATGTACCGTCTGTGACCGGGAGGGAGGCAGGATGTGCGTTCAGTGCCCAGCACCCATCCAGCAGATGCAGTGAGCATAGCGGTTGAATTGAAAAGCTCAAAAAAACATTTTCCCCCTTTTCTTTCATGGAGGCGCTGTTGCTAAATTGGACCCACCCCGACAATGTGTTTGACCCTAAGGCCAATTGGGGAGCTCCAGCCAAAGATGCAAATGCTTTTCGGAGACCGTGGGACTGTCGCGGATAGTTGGAGTCTATCCCCCCTCCTCCTCCATAAGCATCCATTTGATTCTTGCTTCTTGTTAAGCCTCTGTCACTACGCACGGTGCTGTGGACTCTTTATCATAGCCTGAGATTTTTTTCAAAATGCTCTTGGCATTTCGTCTTGCTGTAACGGAGCCTCTGATAGAACAGATTTGTCTCCCCATACAGTGATCAGATCCAGTATCTCCCGTACGGTCCATGCTGGAGCTCTTTTTGAATTTGGGACTGCATCACCACCCGTGCTGATCAGAGCTCCCCGCTGGGCAAACAGGAAATGCAATTCAAAAGTTCGTGGGGCTTTTCCTGTCTACCTGGTCAGTGCATCTGAGTTCAGATTGCTGTCCAGAGCATTCACAATGGTGCACTGTGGGATACCACCCGGAGGCCAATACCGTCGATTTGCAGCCACACTAACCCTAATCCGACATGGCGATTTCAGCACTACTCCTCTCATCGGGGAGGAGTACAGAAGCTGGTTTTAAGAGCCCTTTATATCAATATAAAGGGCCTCGTTGTGAGGACGCGTGCAGGGTTAAATCCGTTTAATGCTACTAAAATCGATTTAAACACGTAGTGTAGACCAGGCCTCTGTCTAGAAGGCTCATATTTGTTTTCCTGACTGTTTTTGATCCCTAGTGTTCAAGAAGCTACAGAACGAAGCAGACTTTCAGAGGCAAGAGTGGTTCAGGAAACAAGGTAATGAACAGTATAATCATACGCAAATGAAAGGAGTTCAGGCATCTTTTGGCTGATTAAATGTAGGAGCAGGTTTAAAATATGGTATTTTGAAATACAAATGCCTAGTCAATTCTAATTAATTCCTTACCTCATTTTTTACATAAAGAATAAAATCTGAAGAATAAAAGCCTATATTTCTGACATTATAAAAATAACAGTATATCTAGCAAGAAAAGTTTATTTGACTTGTCTTTTGTATTGTGATTATTGCTCATATGATTTTGTAAAAACTCATTTTAAACAGGTCCTCATTTTGTTGAGTATCTGGGATGGGAAGTTACTGCTGATTGCAATGTGTTGTTGAAATGCAAGGTAAGAGTTGGTGGGTTTTCAACACTGTTCAGATAGTTATAAAAGCAAGAGATATACTGGACTATACTGTGGCCAGTCACTGCACAGGCATGCAAGGTGGGGAAGAATGCAAAGAGGTTTCCTTTTCCTTTGTATTCCCCCAATGACATCTGGACACAGTCAAAGATTCTGTGCTGTCTTGAGCACAAACTGCTTTCTTCTTAATGCTTCCAAAGGGTGATCTGTGGGGAAGAGGCAGGGCCCTTCCAAGCAGAGCAGGTCAGAAGAAGGGAACACATACTATATGCCATTAAGGGGTGTCACAAACAGGCATGCTTCATCTGCGTATTGGATAGTGCCATGAGGAACTGAGCCTCTGACCATTGGACTTGGGTGATTTGGAATTTAAGGTTGACTTTGTCACTGTACTCCCCTCCTTCTGTTTTGGGCTCCATAGTGCTCCCACTGGGATGTTTTAACTCTATACCTCCCTTTCCTCAGGGATGTGCCTAGCAGGCACTATCTCTATAACTGATATGGTCAAGCCACTGTTTCTTTTAGCAGGAATAGCTTCTCAAGCTAACAGTAAAGTCTCAGTCTTTAAGTATGGGAGAGAAAGCGATCAGGAGGGAGAGTTAGCTCCTCAGGGCAGGGACTCTGCTTTCAATGAAGTTTGTACAGGGCTTAGTACAATGATACCCTGAACCTGAGCCTCTTGGTCCTATTGTGCTATAAATATTAAATAGTAAGGAGAACCAGGGAGCAGGGGTGAGAGAGAGGAAGGAGACTCTGTTCTAAAGGGATACCGAGCATTTCATCTCTAGGTCATAATGTTATAATTTGGCAGCTTTCTTGTGTCCTTTCTGAAATGCATCGGTGATATCAGTCCAGTCCCTAGTGCATATATGTACAATGCACAAAAACATTATGCTCTTGTGTGCTGTCTCAGAAGAAAGGCCACGTATATAATGAACAAGTAGACTGAACAACCCATTCCTCAATCCAGGAGTGGATAAAAGGGCTTTGTTCTCCAGCACTGTCAACCATCCTTCAGTCCAGGAGAAGCAAGCAAGATGTGCGTGGGGGGGTATCTCTCTCAGAAAGCTCTGAAGCCTTTTTCTGGTTCCTATTCTTTGCTCTGATTTGGGCAGAGTTCCTCTGGGTGGTGTCCACTGACTCCTTCTCAGAGCAGTGGAGATTATTCAGGGTTCTCTGCTCTGTGTTTCCCCTGGATCTCTCATTTCACGTGGGACCAGCAGCACTTTCCCTGTTTTTCACTTTTTGTCCCCTGTGTAACCCTTCTGCCCATCAAAGTTGGCAGGAACAAGGTTTAGGTTCATATCTAAGGGTTCTGTTTCAATAACACAATGCAAAACTGGCTCGAGCCCTCACCCAGTGACCTGGGACAATTACATACCACCCACCCTGGGTGCCTCTGAGAGGCAATACTTCCCCCCCCGCAAGCACGGAGTCTGAGTATAGCAAAAGCCTTTTCATAAAGGAGGGAAACAATGCGGTATTACGTTGGAGAAACACCACAAACAGGATTATAACACAAACCATGAGCAAAAGACCCACCCCCAAGTAAGTTTGGCAGTGTCTTTTTCCCCTCAGGGTCTTAAGTCCAGCAACCCAACAGTCTTCCCTCCCTCAGTTTCTGTCTTTGGTCTGTGCAGCCCCACCTCAGAGTTCAGAAGTTCATCTGCAGAGTTTACCTCCCAGCCTGGGTGGAAGTGGGGGAGGTACAGGAGGCTCTTACATGCTCTGCTACTTGGGTTAACTGCCGATTGCCACACCTCTCCATGGGGTTCTGCTGCAGTATTCACTGCCAGCTGCACCTCTCCACTCTGCTAGCTGCTTGCCAACTTGTCTTCTGGCCCCCCCAGCACACACTTAACACAGCTATCTGTGATTTTAGCTGGCAGCAAGGGAGCCCCTGTGCTGGTGCACCACTAGCTCAAAGTAGATCAAATGCTTTAGCCCAGGTATTAATGATTTCAACTCTATATATAATAAAACTCCTAATAAAATCAAAATTTGCTCTGTGGAGAAAGGAAGAATAAGAGCAGTCTTTCAGGCTCTTGGAAAGGGCTCACACTCCTGGGTACACATACATGTTTCCAGCATTTCTCAATCAATTGGGTGTTAGAACCCATGTCCCTTGCCTAGCAAGTGCTACTAAGCTGAGGGCAAGTCCCTCCATCATAAAATGTCAAGAACAGTTCTACTGTCCTTGATTCACATAATGAGGATAACAACCCTTTATTACTCCTGCCCCAAAAACAAAGAGACGGGATCCCACAGCAGCCAAAGTGACCATTTGGGCAAGCAGTCCTATCATGCTAGGCAGAGTGGGTGTGCCTATGCAAATAAGATCAGCCCCTGAAGTCCCTTTTCACAGCTCACCACAAGATGTCAGGGTAGAGCCCATTCTGACTCTGCTTACACCTGTAATCAGTTAAATTCTGGATTCTGTGTCCCCTTGTCATCTGAGGGGGTTGTGTCTTTCATTGATCTGGTGGATGATCCCAGAATTCACATAGGCTGATACACCTAGCACTCAATTCACTATATTAAAATAATAGGATAATACTGGTGTGCTTTTCATACATTTTAGGTGGCTAATATTAAGAAGGAAACGCACATTGTTTGGTACAAAGATGGGAGAGAGATAATGGTGGATGAGGAGCATGACTTTAAGGATGGCGTATGTACTCTGCTGATATCAGAGGTGAGTGACTCTTGGCTTTTTGATGTATAGATCCACTGTAGTCAGTTCAGTTCATAGATATGATCTAATCTTATATTCCAACATATCCACTATAGATAGGAACTGGGATACAGTTTATAAAGAAAAGGCTTACCTTGCATTTATTTTTTGGCTACAGCAAATTTCTATTTAAATCCTTGTGAATTCAGATTTTCAGGAAACTGTGAGAAAGAGCTAAAGAGCTTCACATTTCCCTTTTAAATCAGTTTAAAGAGCTGGAGGATTACATCAGACTGCAGTGCTGATTACATTAGAAATAGGGTAACCAGATGTCCTGATTTTATAGGGACAGTCCCGATTTTTGGGTATTTTTTTTATATAGGCTCCTATTACCCCCACCCCCACCCCTGTCCCGATTTTTCACATTTGCTGTCTGGTCACCCTAATTAGAAAAGGGTTAAACACTAAAGTGTGCTCCTATCAATTGGCGAGAGGAACCCTGGGCTTGTGCTTAAGGCACTACCCTAAAATTAATAAGATATTGGTTCAGTTCCTAGTTCTGCTGCAGGTTTCATGTGTGCTCTAGAGCAAGTCACTTAGTTTCTCTGTGCCTCAGTTTCCAAACTGTAAAAGGAACAACATTAATTCTATATATAGTGAGGATGAGTATATAGATAGAAGGTTAAATTTGGTGTCCATATGTTTTTTTTGCCAGCCACATAAATCACCAGTTTTAAATGCTACTGTTTGTTGTTATTGCTTTACAGTTTTCCAAAAAAGATGCTGGTATTTATGAAGTAATACTGAAGGATGATAGAGGAAAGGACAAAAGCAAACTGAAGCTTGTGGAAGCAGGTCAGGAGAACATTCTGAATGATTTATCCCATACTGGGTCATAAGTACCTGAAGTGACAGTGTTTCTTTGTCTGCACAAGAGTTTTGCATAGGCAAATTTCAGTATCTTTTTCAAGTGGTTTTTGCTTCTCCTGCATATTAAACAGGCTCCTAAACCAAAAGTTATCACAGATGCCATGAGACCATCCTGATGGTGACTTTTCAGTAACAGAGCATTCCAATGTACTTTTGTTAATTAGATTATTTGTAATATTTCCTCAGGATACCCCAGTTGAGGGTATTCACAATGATAACAGTTTTCAAATTGTGTGCTCACTACACTAAAAGTAATTCCATTAATGTAGAAGAAAGTTGTGGATCTAGGCCATTTTATGAATATGATATATTTTAGGTTCCTATGGGGATGCACTTTCAGATTTTTTTAATTAATCTGTTTTGCCAGTAATTTATTTAAGGGTACTTCTAGTCATAGAACTCTGTATATTTTAAAGATTTCATTGCTACTGACTGTGCCCAGTACATGGAGCAAAATTCATACTCGGTATTTAATACATTGCTATGGAAGGGCTAAAATTTCAGTTGAATAATGTCACCTTTAGAAAAAAGAATGTTGCCCTGTTTAGTAGTGAAGGATTTAAACATGGTGCTGAAACCATGGACTAGACAGGCAAGCTCTCTGAAAACACTCCTTAGCTTTGTTGTGCTTGAAACTGAGGAATATAAGGGTCTGATACATTTTAAAATGCAAATCAGATTTCTGTTAGGAACTCTTTAGAGGGAATGCATTAGAGCAGGGGTAGGTAACCTATGGCACAGGTGCCAAAGGCGGCACGCAAGCTGATTTTCAGTGGCACTTACACTGCCTGGGTCCTGGCTACCAGTCTGGGGCTCTGCATTTTAATTTAATTTTAAATGAAGCTTCGTAAACATTTTGAAACCTTATTAACTTTACCTACAACAATAGTTTAGTTATATATTATAGACTTATAGAAAGAGACCTTCTAAAAACATTAAAATTTATTACCGGCATGCAAAACCTTAAATTACATTGAATAAATGAAGACTCGGCACACCACTTCTGAAAGGTTGCCAACCCCTGCGTTAGAGTCATAACACTGCATGCCAAATTTTCAGCCTATTACTGAGTATGTTTGAGCTGTGGTCACTGAGTCTCAGCCTATGGATTTTGTTTCCACAGCTTTTGCAGATCTGATGAATGAAGTGTGCAGAAAGATTGGTAAGTATTTAATTCCCCTGTCAAATGAATGACTCGTGCTTCTTCATGAGTGGCAGTAGGGTTGCATAAAACATGTGCTCTTCTTTCAGCTTTATCTGCAACAGAACTGAAAATCCAGAGCACGGCAGAGGGTATCAGATTATTCTCTTTTGTTAATTATTACTTGGAAGATCTGCGAGTGAGCTGGTTACACAAGTAAGTGTATGATTTTACACATTCAACAGGAAGTGATATGTTAAAATACTGGGCCCTGTTCTCCTTTCATTTACTCCCAAGTAATCATGCGTAGCTCCATTGAAGTCCATGGAATTATATGAGTCTGTCAGAGGGGAATTGGACCCATTAATTTTTAGCAGTCTGGAGGAAGAACATGAGTAAAGTATTTATGACCAGAAGGTCCATGAAACTGAAGAACATTTGGAGTTCAGAAATGTTTAGCTCGAGGTCAGCCAGTCTGTCTCCCTGAATTGCACCTTTTTACAAAATTGCAGGTGCAGTACAGTTACAGAACTAACAGGTGCAATATATATCTCTGGTTTCATCCTTATAAGACCCCTTATCTAGTAAACTCCAACGTGTGCCTGAGGCAGTAAAAAAAAAAAAAACTCCACAAAACACAGACAGTCTCTACCTTGGAGAGCTTACAACCAAAACAAGACAGAAAATGAGATTTTTCAAACCTCATTTAAATTAATGGCACATGGGCATCAGAATCCCTTTGGCAGCTTTGAAATCTCAGCCAGAGTAGACAGAGTGCGCTGGGAAATCCAAAGGAGTGGCTGATTAGGATTATTTTAAATCTACTTAGTACCATCTTTACTTTCAGCTTTGCCAGGAGTCCCTACACATTTGAAAACCGGAAGCTAATATCAAATGCTGCAGATTTGTTGCTTGCTCTCACTCTCCTGTTTAATTTTTTAGAAACTAATTTTATGTTAGAATGATCACATTAATTCACCAAGGGTTAGTAAATTTTTCCCTGGCCCTCTGTTACATTCCAGGGCATTAGTTTAAGGATAAAAAGAAATTGAGCGACTGATTTGGAAATATACTGTTGCTACAAAAGCAGCTTTGTTGTCTATTCATGTCTTGGCCACTCATAGCCCCTTGTACAAACCCCCTTTTCACCTCATTCAGAAGCAACATGTGATAAGATAGAGATATGAATGTGGGATGCATTCTCGGGTTACATTCTGAAATGCATGGATCTCTCCCACCAATCCTTGAGTCTTGAGTTCTGCAGCTCTGGTCATGGAGGGCACATGTCACAGCCTCTCGGTGGGCTGTGAGGAGAGCTAGAATTGGAACAGAAAAATTCCATCTTGTGCCCCACTTTGGTCCTCAGCTTTCCTAGTATGACACAGTCTCCAGACAGAATTTGATCTAAAAAGTTTGAAATTTTGAATTCATAGCGTAGCACCACAGGAACCATTTGCAAAAATTCTCTAGTGCAGACATGGCCAGTGAGACCACAAAGGTCATTCACATTTATAATATGAGAAAAAGGAAGGGATAATGTTGCTTTTTATTTTTCAGTGATGCCAAGATAAAGTATACAGACAGAGTTAAGACTGGTGTTACTGGGGAGCAGATCTGGTTACAGATCAGTGAGCCAACTCCACAGGACAAGGGCAAATATATAATGGAGCTCTTTGATGGTAAAACTACACATACAAGGAAGCTGGATCTCTCTGGACAAGGTAAAGGAGTCACACTATAAATACCTGATTCTTCAGAGTTGTCAGTGCCGATATCTTTCACCAGCATTCAGAACAGCGGTTAAAGGTGTAGAGGGAAAGCTAATGGTGCTTAGATTAATTCTGGGATAGATTTCCACCCAGAAGGCTCTTGAGTCCTAAGGAGAACATGTGCTAGAAACAGGCTGCACCCGAGGTCCAACCTTTCCGTCCACAGCCATTTCTACTCACAAAACCCCAACTCCACATTGTGTTTGTGGGCTCTAGGTGATGGGGGAATCATTTAGCAGGGACAGATTAACTTTTTGTGGGCCTGGCTCCAAACAGATTTATAGGCCCCCATGGGGGCAATGGAACATGGCACAAGTGGGTGGGTGTCAATCCCCAGAGCAAGGGGCCAGCCAGGGCCAATGGGGCATGACCTGGAGAGGGCAGCCCCACACTACCCAGCCCAGTGAGAGGGCACTGTTTACAAACTGGCAGTTGCCAGATGCACAGTGGCCCACCTGGCCCTGTGCTTCCAGCATGCCCTTTCCCCTCGGGAGCAGGCCCATGCCATGCCACACATCCCCCCCTCCCCACCCAAAACACTAGAACATCCCCCCCCCATTCCCAATGGCAAGACCCCACCCCTGGACCCGCTATGCCCAGCGTGCCCCCGCAGACCCTGCCACAAATGCACAGTGCCTTGCACAAAACCACTCCTGCCCAGCACCCCCCTGCACATAACCCCAGCACAACTGCCCAGCACCCCACACAGAACCCCCACTCCCTAGTGCCCCAACACACAGAGATCTTCCCCGTGTCCACCCAGCACCCCCCAAGACCCTCCAGAGACCCACTCCTCCAAGCCCTGCCTACTGGCCACACTCACTGGCCCTGCTGGGAGGCAACTGTGTCTGCCGGGCTCAGCAAGCAGTGCATCCAGGGCTGGTTGCAGGGCAGAGAATTGCTCCAGTTCTTCAGGAATGGCATGATCAGCCAAGCCAGGGCCTGCTCTCCCCAGGCTCCTTTAGGACCCACTTGTCTGGAGGGGCCCAGCCAAGCCCCCTACACCTGGCTGAGATTGGCCAGGCTTCTGCATCAGTCCCAGGCAGCTCAGCTCCAGGGAGACAGGTGGAGCCCCACAGTGGGAAGCAGAGACTGCCCGGAGCCAGAGGTGCACTGGGGTCTGGTCGGGAGGCAGAGAGAAACCGGCGGGTGGGAGCAGGGGGTGGAGAGGAGCCCTTGGCTGGTGGGTAAGCAGGCCGAGAGAAGCAAGTGACTGGCGGGGTCTCAGGGCAAGCAGAGCAGGCCGGGGCCCCTTCTGAGCATGGGCCAGCTCCATGGCGCCACTAGCGCCATTGTAAACCCAGCACTGACATTTAGTGAAATAATTGTTTTCTATTCTGTGCCCTTTGCCCAGTTTCTGGCAAAAATTTTGTCCCTTCTTCTCACTCAAGGGGAGAAAGGGTTACATCAAACAGCATATGGAGAAGCTACAACAGGAATAAATCTTGCTGTTCAATTGGTTACCTGAGCATCAAAGTGAAACTTTGCAGTGGGCATGAAAATACTTGTTAAAAATAGATTTTTTTTAAATCCTGAAAGCTATAATTAATTTGGAACACTGCAGTTTTGTTCCTGAGGTATCTTTAGTGAGATAATCGTAGCCTCTCTTTGTGTGTTAAAGACTGATGATTTTTTATTATCATCATCACATTCAGCCCTCATTTACCTATAGATCACTTCATTTAATTAAACCTTTAGTCATTTTAAGTCTTGTATCAAAGCAAAGACTGCAAATGTTAATTTTTCTTACACTGATTACATTTTAATCTGCATCTTAAAATATAAATTACCTTCTTGTGATGACTGGTCTGTGAAAACTACCTTTAACATCAGTTTTTCTCTTTTAAAAGCTTTTGATGAAGCCTGTGCTGAATTCCAAAGATTAAAGTAAGTAAAGTATTATTTTGATACAATATGCTGCTAATAAAGCAAGAAACCGTACTCATGTTCACCTTGTTTAACACTAAAAAAAATCCTTTAAGCCAAACCCTGGTCCCACTGAAGTCAATAAGAGATTTGCCATTGACTTCTATTGGATGAGGATCTGAGTCTTTGTTAATAAGAAAAAAGTACTATCAAGTGATGTAGTGTGCAGAAAGCTTTTCCTTAAATGATTTAAAGCAGTCTCAAAGATTAGCCATTTGTTAGTCATCCTAAACTAATCTCAACTAAAATTTAATTTTCTTTTTGTTTCCCTCAACTACAGACAAGCTGCTGTTGCAGAAAGAAGTAAGTGAGCTTTCTTTTACAATGTTCTCCATAAACCGGTTATGAAGTTTCTTTCATTCTCCTCACTATGGTTGTGTGCATTTGATAAAACTAGTTTATCCTGACACCAAGGAGAAACAGGAAAAGTGACCTGTTTGATAGCTAATATTATAACAATCAGCTAGTGACCATATAATTATGGTTGTGTTACCTTTTTCCAGTCTTAGCTTCTGTTTTCACAGCCAAATAACTTTCCCTAAAAATTACCTTTGGAGCTGAAATTTCTCATGCCTGCTCTCAACACAAAAGTGACTTTGTTTTTAAAAGTCTGATGAAAATTATTTAGTTGTTTTTGAATTATCCTACATGGTAAATGACTTCACATCACAAGCGCCGATGAAAATTTTTACATATGGATAACTAGGCCAAGTCACAGGTGCTCTGGGAACCAGAAGTTTGAGCTTCCTGACATCTGTGCATTTAAAAATCTCAATCATAGCATTATCCTGAAGACACAAAATTGCGTCCAAAGAAGTGAGCTGTAGTCCACAAAAGCTTATGCTGAAATAAATTTGTTAGTCTATAAGGTGCCACAAGTACTCCTGTTCTTTTTGCGGATACAGACTAACATGGCTGCAAGACTGAAACAAAATACAGAGTAATTTAAAAAGAGAAAAAAATTATTTAATCATTAGTATAATTAACAAAGCCATTGTAAATTAACTACAAAGCTTAAGCTCTACACACTTTCCCTTCTATTTAAAAGTGCATGGGGTGGAACAGATTAATGCAACATCACAGCAAAGTCTCCCCTCTTTCTATGTGTTTGGGACCAGTGGAGAGATAGTGTAGGCAAAGATGGAGTCTGAAAAGGCAGTGGAGAGGAATTGGTATACAGCATTCTGAGTCCCTAACCCTAAAGATCCTGGCCAGCTTCTCCAAACTCTGCTGCAGCCCCCACCACCATGCACACCTAAACCAGTAACCAGTAAACATGCTGCCTGTAGATGTTGTTCCTCAGCTGTACTTTGACTCTGACTTTGGGTGGTCATGGATAGTGGGGAGAAGGCACGCCCCTGGGTATAGGTTAGCTCCCCACTCCTGCTCCTTCCACCTCTGGCTTCAACACAATTCTCCACAAAGTCTCTATTTTACAGAGAGGGAAGAGCACCTATGTTGAAGGGGAGCATTCCATGTAGCCACTTTCTGCCTCTTCATGGCTCCCTCACTACTAACAAAGGTTGAATTTCACTTCCGGAATAGCTGCAGCAGAGAATGTGCATGCTAGGGTCACTTATATCGGATTGCAGTAGGGTTTTGAAACTAAAAGCAAATGGCTAGATTCTGATTTTGTTTACACCAGGGTAAATCCAGAGGAATACCACTAAAGTCAATGGAATTATTCCAGATTTACACTGGTGGAACTGAGATCAGAATTTCTTTTTATTTAGATCTGAACCCTAAACTTCACTGGTTTCTGAGAGTCTCTTCTATTGGCTGCGACTCATGTCTTTTCATAGACTCATAGACTCATAGACTTTAAGGTCAGAAGGGACCAATATGATCATCTAGTCTGACCTCCTGCACAAAGCAGGCCACAGAATCCTACCCATCCACTTCTATAACAAACTCCTAACCTATGTCTGAGTTATTGAAGTCTTCAAATTGTGGTTTGAAGACCTCAAGCTTGTGGAGAATCCACCAGCAAGTGACCCAATGCCCCATTGCTGCAGAGGAAGGCGAAAAAACCTCCAGGGCCTCTGCCAATCTGCCCCCGGAGGAAAATTCCTTCCCGACCCCAAATATGGCGATCAGCTAAACCCTGAGCATGTGGGCAAGACTACCACAGCCAGCACTCAGGAAAGAATTCTCTGCATAACTCAGATCCCATCCATCTAACATCCATCACAGACACTGGCATACTTACTGCTGATAATCAAGATCAATTGCCAAAATTAAGCTATCCCATCATACCATCCCTTCCATAAACTATCAAGCTTAGTCTTAAAGCCAGATATGTCTTTTGCCCACTACTCCCCTTGGAAGGCTGTTCTACTTCACTCCTCTAATGGTTAGAAACTTCATCTAATTTCAAGGTCTAAACTTCCTAGTGTCCAGTTTATACCCATTTGTTCTTGTGTCTACATTGGTACTAAGCTTAATAATTCCTCTCCTCCCTAATATTGAATCCCTCTGATATATTTATAAAGAGCAACATATATCCCCCTCAACCTTCTTTTGGTTAGGCTAAACAAGCCAAGCTCTTTGAGTCTCCTTTCATAAGACAGGTTTTCCATTCCTCGGATCATCTAGTAGCCCGTCTCTGAACCTGTTCCAGTTTGAATTCATCCTTCTTAAACATGGGAGACCAGAACTGCACACAGTATTCCAGATGAGGTCTCACCAGTGCCTTATTAACCATGGTACTAACACCTCCTTATCTTTACTGGAAATACCTCGCCTGATGCATCCCTAAAACTGCATTAGCTTTTTTTAACTGGCCACATCACATTGGCAGCAGCTCATAGTCCATCCTTGATAACCAATACTCCAAGGTCCTTCTCCTCCTCTGTTGTTCCAACTGATGCGTCCCCAATTTATATCTAAAATTCTTATATTAATCCCTAAATGCATGACCTTGCATTTCACTATTAAATTTTCATCCTATTACTATTACTCCAGTTTACAAGGTACATCCAGAATCTTCCTGTATGATATCCGTCCTTCTCTGTGTTAGCAATACCTCCCAGCTTTGTGTCATCCGCAAACTTTATTAGCACATTCCCTGCTTTTTGTGCCAAGGTCAGTAATAAAAAGGTTAAATAAAATTGCGTCCCAAAACTGATCCTTGAGGACTCCATAGTAACCTCCTTCCAGCCTGACAGTTCACCTTCAGTACGACCGTTGTAGTCTCCCCTTTAACCAGTTCCTTATCCACCTTTCAATTTTGATATTAGATCCCATCTTTTCAATTTAACTAATAATTCCCCATGTGGAACCGTGTCAAATGCTTTTACTAAATCGAGGTAAAATTAGATCCACTGCATTTCCTTTGTCTAAATAATCTGTCACCTTCTCAAAGAAGGAGATCAGGTTGGTTTGGCATGATCTACCTTTTGTAAACCATGTTGTAATTTATCCCAATTACCATTAACCTCAATGTCCTTAACTACTTTCTCCTTCAAAAATTTTTCCAAGGCCTTACATACTACAGATGTCAAACTAATAGGCCTATAGTTACTCGGATCACTTTTTTCCCTTTCTTAAAGATAGGAACTTATGTTAGCAATTCTCCAGTCATACGGTACAACCCCAGAGTTTACCGATTCATTAAAAATCTTGCTAATGGGATTGCAATTTCATGTGCAGTTCCTTTAATATTTTGAATGAAGATTATCTGGCCCTCCATTTTGTCCCATTAAGTTGTTCAAGTTTGGCTTCTACCTCAGATGTGGCAATATCTACCGTCCCATATCCTCATTCCCATTTGTCATCCTTCCATTATCCCTAAGCTCCTCATTAGCCTTATTAAAGACTGAGGCAAAGTATTTATTTAGATATTGGGCCATCCCTAGGTTATCCTTAACCTCCATTCCATCCTCAGTGTTAGCTGTCCCACTTCTTCTTTCTTTCTTTTCTTCTTATTTATATGGCTATAGAACCTTTTACTATTGTTTAATTCCCTTTGCAAGGTCCAACTCTACATGGCTTTTAGCCTTTCTCACTTTATCCCTACATATTCTGACCTCACTAAAGTAGCTTTCCTTGCTAATCCCACCCATCTTCCACTCCTTGTAGGCTTTCTGCTTTTTCTTAATTGCTTCTCTGAGATGCTTGTTCATCCAGCTTGGTATACAACTCCTGCCTCTGGTTTTTTTCCCTCCTTTCTTGGGATGCAGGCTTCTGATATAATTGTCAGACTTTTACCTTGGAAACTTAGAAACATTGGGCCTGATTCTATATTTTTTGTGCACTCAAAACTTAAACTGAATTGAGTGGAGGTAAGGATAAGGCTTATACTTTAATTTCACTGAGGAGGTGATTGACAGTAAGATATTAAGATGTCTGCTTTTTGCAGCAGAGTGACATGATTTTACATGTATAAGTGGTGTGCAAGGAATACTGAATAACTCTCTTCATTTGCATATACAGAGACTTGTACAAAAATAAGATAAAAGAACAGCGCTAGAGGGGAAATGAAATCTGGGACAGAGTTATTTTTGCAGACATTAAAGGAAACTTCACTCATGTATTTTCAGATCGTGCCCGGATACTTGGAGGTTTGCCCGACGTTGTCACCATCCAGGAAGGCAAGGTACAGTAAATGAACTATAGCTTTATACTGTAGCTGAGCAGCTTCTATATCTTGCAAAAAAGGGGAAAACATAAGAATTATTTCAAAGGTTCCATTTTAAAAATGTGTTGCATTATTTATTCATTATCTATCATCTGTACATGACTTGAATTTTTTGGACAGATAAGTTTATGTATTTGGGGCAGTTTCATTTGTTAAGCATAAGATAAAAGTGAGATGACAATGCCAGTCAGGACTAAAATGTGAACAGTGTACTTCTTAGGAAATTCAGATGCAACCATATCTTTAAAAATTTACATTATGCACAGAGACTTCACAGTTGCCTTTTTCTATGGGATATTGAGTAATGCTGAATTCCTTACACCCAAGACAGCCAGTCAATCTGTATGGACAATGGTAGTCTCTCAAAGCATGGCACCAGTCAGATCTGGAGAGTTGGGGAGTAAAGTGTGGTAGAAACCTACACAACCTCCTACCTCACCATCCTAAGAGACAAAGGAGACTTCTTCTCTGTTATACTAGAGTAAATTTGAGATAAAGCAAATGAAGTCAATGTAATTACTCTGGATTTATAGTGATGATGATGATGATGATGATGATAAATCTACTGTTGAGTTTGACAGATGAGCTACAGTCACTTATTGTGAGTCCTTAGATGAGACCAAAGACCAATTTCAGACCTGCAACCCTGTCTGCAGGTGCCACAAGTGAAGACAAGTGTAGATGAATGTGCACTGCTTTTAGCTTTATGCCTTGCACATCTCTCCTTGATTGCAGCAATGCATGAGCTCTCAAAGTCTTTCAGTCCAAGGTGGCAGAGCTGCTGCTATGGTTCTTGTCATGGGCTAAGAGCTCCCATGTGTTGAGGTCAACATTGCAAGATTGGATGTTGGCTTTGAGAGTGTCATTTTAAGGGCAGATCAAGAGAACATTACAAAGAGTTCCAGTCCAATTCTCTACAACAGTCAGCCTTTGTATCTTATTGTCAAACATACTGACCACATGACTGCACCATCTCACCAACACTCTCACTATAAAAGCTTTGACGTTGCAGCTCTCAAGCACTCAGTGTTTGGAACCAAATCTTGCCATTTAATTCCCACTGTCTGCCAGAAACATCATAGGTGGAATTGGTACAAATATTGTATGTGGTGTTGATTAGTTGTTGAAGGGAATGCTATAGTAATTATATATTCTCACAGAGAATTCTTGCAACTGCAACAGAGTGGGGAAGAAGGCAGGAGGAAAGTGAGTGAATTTGCCAATTTTCAGCTGAAATAGTTCTTTTGCTAAGAGATGAGTCTGATATGCGATTGTGGTGGGAATACTTGGGTGATTATATCAGTTGAGAATTCTTTGCCAGAGAAGAGTTGAAATAAAACAATACAGATAAGTATGAGCTTTCAGAAGCAAAATGCAGTGATATATATAGAGAGATTGGTTGGAATTATGCAAAGTGAGCTGTGAAGGCTTCCACATTCATTGCTCAAAACCACAAGGATATTTGAGATATTGTGAATAGAGGAAGACTGGATGTTACTAAGAACTCAGAGCACTCAAGATGAGTATCTTTGGACCAACAACTATGGATTCAATAGGATGTTAAGAGACCTTGTTTTATTCATGAGAAATGTAGACAGAGTTGTAAAGTCTTTTACAATTAATATAGTACAGGGTTTGTGTAGAGTCATCTAAGTTGGTGGACTGGGTCCAGAAACAAGAGAAAAGTCTCCGCTCAAGTTTTGTTCAAAAGTTTTGACATAAAACAAAGGCTCAGAAAAATCTCAGTTTGGGCTACAGCCCTCTAGCAAATGGGTGTGGTACTTTGCCTCCTCAGAAAACTCTCACCTTCTCTTGCCTAGGTAGCTGTGTTTGTCATTTGCTGAGTTCAGACACCTGTCCTGCTTCATTACTTCACCCTATACACCAGAATGAGATCTACACAGGGAACACAGAAAGCTTACTGGTCATGAACTGGAGCCTCTGTGCTCTGTCAGTGAAGGAACGAATTGATGTTAGAGCAGGGCAATGGGAGGTTCACCCAGAGATCAAGGGAACAATCCAGATTTTATGTAGTAACTAAACTTTTATTTATTCCTGTATTTCCTATTCTGCAGCAACTGCCATCTCTTAAGAGCTTTACTCTTACCCCTTATCCTGTTCCATCCACTACAATGATCAGTCAATGCTGACATTTGATGTCATTGCTGGGCTTTAAATCTGACACATAAACCATTAATAGGGGACAGAGGAGTTCATCCTGATAACTTATTGTTTCAAGTTCTCTTTAGCCTCGGGCAGAGATGCCATTGGTTTATGTTTAGTTCACATTTGGAAGGTTATCTCTTCAGTCACAAGAGCTAGAAATTTAATCTCCTTTTTTTTTTTTAATAGAAAACTTAGTTTCTATACAATCAGACTGTGTCATGAAGTCTGGATCCAGCCCATGGCCCATTTGTTTGACACTGCTGTAGTGCAAGATATTCTTCCCCCTGTGTTAGATCAATGCTGGCAGTTGATACCATAGTCCTGCTCTCAGCCCATCTCTACACAATATCTACTAATACTATAGCTGCTAGAGTTCCCTGGTGCTTGTGAGCCATGAATACACAGACTGGGATTGATTCTGACCTCTGCAATAGGACAGAATAGGGGAGGCGCATGTCATTCTTTCACTCCAGCCTTCTCACAGAGTAGCCATAATCTAGCCCTGTAGGCTCATGATGTTGCCCATATAATTCAGTGTGTCCCAGCACATACATAATGAAACAATAGTCTCAATATTGTATGAATGGGTAATAAAAATTCACTCCAGGTTGAATCTTAGTATTCAAGATCACAGACAGGGATCTATTCTTCTTAAGAAAACACAATTATACAAATACACAATGTTCTGACCATTTTGAAATGAAGCTTGTGTAAAAAAATAGCCTTTTACTAACACTTGATGTATAATTGTAATTATATAGCTGAAATAAAGACTTGGTTAAAAAATATAATTTTGCTAGTCACCATCCTATAACATGAGCCAGGAAGTTTTCAAAAAGAAAAAGAAAAAAACCCCACCAAGAAAAAATTATATACATTAAAGGCATTCTAGGCTACCATATACAGTGAAGTTACAGTAACTGCTTACTTCCATATTGATAGAATTGTCTACTGAACAAATAGTACTTGTAGGGGTGGGAGTGGCCCATTTGTCCCCAGTGTGTGTTTATATTCTGGAGAGATGGGAGCATCTGTTTACACCTGGTGTGTAATTCATGCAACTCTTATAATCCCCAATGACATTTTAAAATGTAAAGTGAGGTAATGCAGGGTGTAGCAGTTACAAGGAGCCTTATGATGTTCTTTTATCGCAGTATACATAACAGCTGCTACATCTAGTGCAATCATATAAACTGAGGGGAGCAGATTTTTCATCCTTGACTTTGAATTTCCAGTGGTATGCAGATTTGGCCCTTTAATTTAAAAACATAACCATAATGTTATTTACATGCATTTTTTGTATTGAATTGTGTGTAGTGGAATATATGAATTGATGTTTGCTTTAACAGCATATGATAATGTTCCAGATAGACAAAGATGTTTTGCCACTGTATACAAAATGGTTCAGTCTTGTTATGTTAATCTGAAAGCCTAAATCTCAAATTCACAGCATGT
>NC_133770.1:213742672-213758871 GCF_003597395.2 Chelonoidis abingdonii
ATATGAGCAACACATCTCGAAGAGCAACAGTTACAAAGGTGAGTAACCATCTTATCAGGCCTTGACAGCAGGCCCACTGTAATGAAACTCCAACCCATAAGATTTTAAAATGACCAGGGAGCTTACTATCTTCATACTGAAATATAAGAATTATCTTTCCACATAAATAGGCAGAACACAAACAATAAAGTGGGTGCATCAAAGTGGGAATAAACAGCACCAGTGATCAGATCAGTGATGTAAGGCTAAGCAAAAGGGGAAGTTATTTTAAGAAACAATTTGAAGGAGAAAAGGGTTCTTGGTGCTGCCGTTTCTCTCAGTTAGGGAAAAATTGGTACAACTATAGACCGTTAGGGTTTGAGTGATGCATCCAACATAGCTCTTTGCGTCACTGACAGTAACTCATTAGGACCTTGCAATGACAATAGAGACAATTCAATACTGATCCCTTATGTGTCAAAGAATGCGGACACAATATGGAACAGTGGTTTTCAAACTTTTTGTATTGGTGACCCCTTTCACACAGCAAGCCTCTGAGTGTGACCCCCCCACCTTATAAATTAAAAATGGGGGGATTTAATGTAATGGGGGCTTGGGACTGTCAGCAGGGTCGGTACTACCATTAAGGCGAACTAGGTGGTTGCCTAGGGCGCCAAGATTTGGGGGCACTAAAAAGCGGTGGCCCCAATTTTTTTACAGCGTTCCTCCCCGAGTGCGCTGTCGCTGGTCCACTTCTCCTGCCTCCCAGGCTTGTAGCGCCAACCAGCTGTTTGGCACAGCAAGCCTGGGAGGGGAGGAGAATTAGAGCGAGGGCAGCGTGCTTGGAGAGGAGGCAGAGCAGAGGTAAGCTGGGGTGGGGAGGTGCCGCATGGCTCCCTGGCGGGAGCTCCCACAGGGGGGGCACTGCCACTGGGGGAAGAGTGCCTCAGGGCAGAGGGGGGTGCGAGGAGCTGCTGCAGGGCTGGGGGGGCTCAAGGTGGAAGTTTCGCCTAGGGCGCGAAACTTCCTTGCAGCGGCCCTGGCTGTCAGCCCCAGGGAGCTAACAGCTCATGACCCCCGTGTAACCACCTTGTGACTAGCTGAGGGGACACAACCCCCCATTTGAGAACCCCTGATATAGAAGTACTGAATAGAGAATGAAACTATAGACTCTTCACTGGCTGCAGAGTCCAGGTGTGGCTGAGCTGTCCATATTCATGAATAGCCAGGAATAAATTGGGAGTTTTTCCCTTTCCTTCAGCTTTTTAAGCATCTCTGCAATCAAAAACATGTTTATTTAATGCCACAGGACTCCAAGAAAACAGGTTTAAGAGCCCCACTTACTCTCCAACCATCGCTGCTGCTGGAGACCAGATAGGGTCTCCATGTCAGCAGGCTTTGACTTCCTGGCACCCAGAGTCTACCTTTTCTCTGTTCTCACCAAGTTACATATTTTTTGGATGAGGAGGGATATTTTTTTTCCCCTCTTGTTCCCTTTTTAATCTCTTGGAGTTTTGTTTATTGTTTCTGGGGATCCACTGCAGTGAGGCCCACCATGAAGAAGTACTTTATATTTGAGGAGATAGAAAAAAATATCTCCCCCTTTTCTTGATTTTATGGGTGGATCTCTTTTTCATCTTTCATCATTATTCCCGAGGCAGGAAGGGAAAGAGGGAGGTCTATTGGATATTTTTTACCATTGATCTTTCCATGACTGTTAACTGGGGCTAACAACAGGGGTAGGAATATTTTAAGTCCCTTCTACAGTCACCTTTAGATGAATCTGCAATAGGAGCAGGTAATTTAGAGATGTGGTTCTCAGCCAGAGGTATGCATTCACCCAGGGGTATGTGAAGGTCTTCCAGGGGTACATCAACTCATCTAGTATTTGCCTAGTTTTACAACTGGTTACATAAAAAGCACCAGCAAAATCAGTACAAACTAAAATTTTATACAGACAATGACTTGTTTATACTGCTCTATATAATAAACACTGAAATGTAAGTACAATATTTATATTCCAATTGATTTGTTTTATAACTATACAGTAAAAATGAGAAAGTAAGCAATTCTTCAGTAACAGGGTCCTGTGACATTTCTGTATTTTTTTGTCTGATTGTAGTAAACATAAGTTAATTTTTAAGTGAGGTGAAACTTGGGGGCATACTCACACAAATCAGACTCCTGGAAAGAGGTAACATGTAGTCTGCAAAGGTTGAAGAGCCACGTGTAATTAGAGGAGAGTTGGAAACAGAGAAGCTTGTCCTGTTTTTCCAGTTTATTTCCCCATTCGCGTAGTGATTGGAGGCGAGTTGGAGATTGAATTTTCGTCTGAATGAAAACTCTTCAGTACTACATTGGTGGAAAACATGGACTTTTTTAAATAATATTATTAATCATTGCAAGCTATATATTAGTCAGGAATGTTGGTTAAATAGAAACAGTGAGCTGTGGATTAGATGATGGATTTTCTGTTCAGAATGTTAGTGCTGAAGCTCTGACTGGAGGGCTCAGCATCAAGATGATGAAGATTTCTCCTCGAGTTGTCAGATGCCAGCTCGTGGTGTAAGCCCCAGCACCATTTAAGTCCCGCTTAAAACCATACTTCACTACACTCTGACCTGTCCTCTGAAGTGTCTCCATTTTCTATGACTTTTCAAATAAATTTGATGGCCTTATTTTTATATTTTCTTATGTGTGACCTAATTATTGATTCTGCATAGCCATTTGGAAAGAATTGTTACTGTAATTGTGTACAAGCCTAATTATTTTAAAAAATGGGTAAAGAAACGGAGAAATCGTTTAACCCCAGGATAACAGAATTACCCACGTGCTTGATTTCCAGTCAACATACAGCATCCAGGGTCATTCAGAATTAAGCTAACCTCAGCTTGAGATGTTACGCCGTTGAAGTGACTATCTTGAAACCAAGCACCAGTTAACTACATTTCACAACATTTAGTGAGCTGAATTTCATACATTGAATTCAGAGAAGAGGCAATATTTGCACACAGTGGAAAACTTAAGCAAAAAAGAAAAAATTAGACATGTTCTGAATCCTAGACCCCAGCATATTCACCTGTGTCTGACTGGGGGGACCAGGGATGTAGAGAGATAAGTCATTAATTCACACAGAATAATTGATTTGACTTATTTAGCCCTTCTTTTTGCTTGTGGAATGTTGGTCAGCAAATGTACTCGTTATTTGAATTTACTGCCCATAATGCACCACTCCCAACACCGCTGCAAATGTGGCCACACTGCAGCGCTGGTAGCTGTCAGTGTGCCCACACTGCAGTGCTTTCCCTACACAGCTGTATGAAGACAGCTTTAACTCCCAGAGCTGTGCAGCTGCAAGTGTAGCCAAACCCTCAATGAGAGATAATTTTGAGAGTTTTTTCTACTATGAATTGATTCCCGACAATCTGCTGTGAATATTTATTGCTGTATTTATTAGTTGCCGTCAGTCACATAAGTCACATGGCACTGTGATTGGAAGAGTGAAACTTACAAATAGGAGTAAGGCTTGAAAAAGCCACCAGGGCTTTGAATCTCTTGGGAGAAGTAGCAGCTAACTTAAGCAGGATGACATTTTTAGGACATATTAAGCCTCCTTTCCAGGCAACTGCTGTTACTTAATGCAACATTCTGAGACAAATAAGGTTCCATTCCTGGAGATCCTATATGTCCGTAAAGGGAAGGGACGGGATATGCCCCAGCTGTGAGAGCCTTCATTCTTTAGTGATTGTATCCTAATTTTATTTTACCTTAGTACTTTCTTTAATAATTAAGGACCAGTTTCATCCTTTGTATTGAAGTGAATGGCATGCTACACATTTACATGTCTGAATATCTTCCCTGTGGGTATTTCTGGGTTGGCATTGAGAGAGAAAAATTAAAGGAGCTCTGACTACCAGTGCATGAGAGAGATTTGCAAACCTGCAGCAGTTATTGAACTGTCAGGGTGATCTTTCTAACAACTGGCCCTCTGCTAGTGAAGATACTGCCTTAATGTTAGGACCAAATTCAGCACTCATGCAGACTTAGCTCCAATTAAGTTCAAAGGGAAGTATGTGTGTGAGCACCCAAGGGCAGAAATTGGCTCTGAAAACTGTATTGATTTCAGATAAAAATAGTAACAGTTATATGTTATGCAGTTGTATGGGAGTCTGTAAAACAACTTGATCTGTTTGTGAAATTGTCAGGATGTAATTTAGGGCATTCTTAAATTTGAGATTAGTTCATGATCATTTAATGATTAAGCATTGATTATATTTAGGGAGATTTGCCTTTATTTTTGTGGTACACTTATAGAATTAACCTGAACAAATCCATCCAATTTGAAGATGGTTCTTCAAATTTCCATTTAAGGCCTAACATTCAGGTGCTGCTAATGTCTAATTTTTGTATTAAACAATGCAGAGGGATTGTGGTAATGGTCATGAGGGAAGAGGTTTTTAATGGAGCTTTTTAGTTAGTTGTGTTCATTCTCTTCCTTCCTGATGGATCAGACTACATAAGAAAATTGATCTTAGATGCTTATGGGTATTCATTGTCTAATAGCAGGAAGCTAAGAGGGGACTTTGAGGGAATTATTCATCCAAATGGATGCAAAAAAATCAATTAACAATTGCCATTTATAACCCATTTGTACATTTTTGTAGGCGCTTAATCTTACTTGCAATGTCTGGGGAGATCCTGTCCCAGAGGTCACGTGGCTGAAGAATGAGAAACCGTTGACAGCAGATGCCCACTGCATCCTGAAATATGAATCTGGAAAAAGCGCCAGCTTCACTATGACTGGGGTCAACACAATCGACTCTGGGAGATACAGCATTTTGGTGAAAAACAAATACGGCACAGAAACAAGTGATTTCACTGTAAGTGTGTTCATACCTGAGGGAGAAGATGAAGTATCTCAGCCTGAGCCCAGTAAAGGAGATAAAAAGAAAGTGTGAATTTGAGACTAGGAAACAGAAGTCTGGGGGAGAGATTGAATATACTGGCATAATTCATGTGTGTAAATTGTTTTATGCATAGCAAATAGCCTTGGATCCTTCCACTCACTTCACTTGTGTTTTTACTACACTTATTTACACCAAGCAAAATAGTGCCTTTACTAATACATATTTAAACACCATTCTCTGATAGCTAACCACACAGAGCCTAACCCTGCAAATCTTAAATTCCTACTGAATGTAACATCAGGTCCAAGATTTGACCCTCTTCCTCCATACAACACAAACAAGAATAGTGAGGGGAAGTTTCAAGGGAGGCAATTAATGAGGTGACTGAAAGGATTAAGAATGATCAAGGCTTAAAGGAGATGGTTTTCTGAGCAACAATTTAGATTTGGTCAGACTTTGGTAAAGTAGTGTATGTGGAGTGTACTATAGATATTAGAAACAGAGGGCCTGATTCTCATTTACACGAAGGCCCTTTGACACGGTTTTGGCAGTATAAAGAAATGGGAGTAAATGTAATTTATAACCACTTTAAGTCTTGTTTATACTGTCTGAGTAGTGTAAAGGGGCTGTAGTATAAATGAGAATGAGCCCCAGGATGCTAAATCAACAAATATGTCCTATGTGTTGCTATAATATTAATGTGCACTCATGTCAACAACAGTGTATGATTCCTCCTCAATGGTTACAAATAAACGGAACACATTTCTTTCATCTCCACTTCCACCTTGTTTCACTGTCTTGTCTTGTAGGTCACTGGTCTGGTAGTTGTTCACTGCACCTTCCAGCTAACAACTTCTTCACCACTGCAACTTCCTGTAGTGGCCCTATTGACTGTGGTAATCTTCACTTTGGTCTTTACTATAAAACACAGCATGAAATCACTGAAACCTCCACATGTTTCAATTCTGATCTTCACCAACTTCAGACTAGGGTGACCAGACAGTAAGTGTGAAAAATTGGGACAAGGGTGGAGGGTTATAGGAGCCTATATAAGAAAAAGACCCAAAATCAGGACATCTGGTCACCCTACTTCAGACCCTAGTTCAACAAGGCACGTAAGCATATTCACAAGTTAAAGCACACGAGTAGTTCCATTGATTTTGACAGTCCTACTCATGTACTTAAAGTTAAGCATGTGCTTAAGTATTTTGCTTAATTGAAGCCATAGAAAATCCCTTTCTTAAAGTTCAGCATATTAACATCTGTTATTGGACATTAACACCACAGAAAACTAGCAACAAGTATTAGAAGTAACGTAAGCTGATAAATTGTACATTCAATATTGTCTTTTTATATATTTATTTCCAAGGGATATAAGCTGTAGTGACTGAAATTTTTCTCAGTCATACCACGTACAGTAGAAGGAGCATTGTCTGGTGAACAAAGCATGGTGATAGGACGCAGAAACTCCTAAATTCTTAATCTCAGTTCTACCATTGATTTGTTGGCCAGATTTAACCCTATTGTACCTCCAATGAAGTGGACTTAACCAAGTCTCTTAAATTCTCTGTTGTTGTGTTTTCCCCTATATAAAATTAGGACAGTATTATTTACTTAACCAACAGGGATATTATGACTATAAATATATTTTTTGTTTGAAGATGAAATGTTATATAAGTGCCAAGCCCTGTTATTGCTGCAGAGAACTTAATGACTTCTGAAGAGAGGCCACTGGCAGATACACCCTATCAGGTACAGAGAGGCATAGCTTACATTACACTGTGACAGCAAGGCCTCCTCCATTTCAGGAGGGGATTCACCCATGGAGAAGGGCACGTATTCTTTCCCTCACTGCCCTTCCTGGGGTTTGCCCTAGGAAAGATCTGCATAAGCTTCTGTTGGGGTCAGGACCAGAAGCTTGCCAGTGGACACTGCAGTGTGGGTGTGCCGGATCACCTCAGCACATCACTCAGCTCTGCTGAACCACACATTTAAACCCCCATTCCACCTGTGTGAGATGCTCTGATGGTTCCTATGGGCCTCTGGTAGAAGGGAGATTGCGGCCTCCTAGCTCAACAACAGTCTTCCTCCAGCAGTCTTTCTGCTCCCAAGAACTTTGTACCCTGTCTTTTACTGGCCATTGTGTGTGAAAACCAGGAATGAATTGGTAATGTATTCTTTGAAATTTATTGTTACCTACAGCTTTTGCTTATAATAAAGTAGAGAAAGAATAGAAGCTGTAGAATATGAAGCTCCAATAAAGTCAGTTCACTTCTTAAAATTCAGCTAGTTACACTGAATGCCTCAGTCTTCACAGACATGAGCAATAACAGATTAACTCTACTTTTCTTAATTCATAGTCTCTGTAGTTTTTTTTCCCATTGTTCTTATGAAGGTTACAAAGTAGGTATTCATCAAATCCTAGGCCAGGTCTACACTGCGACTTTAAATCGGTTTAATGGCCGATATACCGATTTAACGCTGTATCCGTTCACACGACGTCGTCATTAATATCGAGTTAAACGGCTCCTTAAATCGATTTCGGAACTCCTCCCAAACGAGAGGAGTAGCGCTAAATTCGATAGTGATAACTCGGATTAGGGTTCATGTGGACGGAAATCGACGTTATTGGCCTCCGGGCGGCATCCCAGAGTGCAGCACTGACCGCTCTGGACAGCAATCTGAACTCGGATGCAGCGGGCAGGTAAACAGGAAAAGCCCCGCGAACTTTTGAATTACATTTCCTGCTTGCCCAGCGTGGAGCTCTGATCAGCACGGCTGGCGATGCAGTCTGAAATCGAAAAAGAGCTCCAGCATAGACCGTACGGGAGATACTAGGTCTGATCGCTGTATGGGGAGACAAATCTGTTGTATCCAGCTCCGTTACAGAACACGAAATGCCAAAGCGTTTGAATAAAAAACTCCAGGATACACAGCGCTGCGTGACAAGCGTAACGGGAAGCCAGAGACTCAAATGGACGCTCATGAAGGGAGGGAGGGGGTACTGAGGACTCCAGCTATCCCACAGTCCACAGCAGTCTCTGAAAATTATTTGCATTCTTGGCTGAGCTCCCAATGTCTGTAGGTTCAAACACAGTGTCTGGCGTGGTTCAGGGAACAGCTCCTCAGTTTATTTCCCCCCACCACCACGTGAAAAAAAAAAGGGAAAGATTGCTGTGCTATGGCGTTTGCTCAATGCACTCCGCGAAAAAGGCGCCAAAGGGTTGTCTGCTGCCTTCACAAAGGGAGGGGTGAGGCTGTACCCAGCACCACCCGGGGCAGTGTTTTCTGCCCCATCAGGCACTGTGCTCTCAACACGGAAGTGGGAACTATGGGATAGCTGAGGAACAGCTACCCACAGTGCACCGCTCCTGAAATCGATGGTAGCTTTGGACCATGGACGCAAACAATCGATTTCGGGATCCCACTGTGGACGCGCTAAACCGATTTTATTAGATCTGTTTTGTAATATCGGTTTAAGCTAATTCGAAATAATCGTGCAGTGTAGACGTACCCCTAGAAAAACTATTTTTCAGCTGAAAGCTTTATATAACCACTAATCCAAATCTTTGATCCTTTGCAACAACTGTCTTCTGTGGTGGCAGTGGTAATACTGTATATCAGTCAGTGATTTACAAAAGTGCCTTTGCTCATTATTAAATGAGCTGGAACAATGGAATTCATATGTATTTCCAGTATCTTAAGTCATTATCAACTCAGTCTCCAATTTGAGAGAAAACTTAACTTAATATCACGTGGAATACACCATGTTATGTATTTTTTTTCAGAATAGATCTCACAACAGCATGATTTGTCACATCAAAATCTGTAGAACTAACATATTTACAGAATTTTATTTAAGCATGATATGTGCTCACCTTTTCACACACTTTTATCTCCTATAACATCTCAACTATTGTGAACCCACAAATCCTGCAGTTTCCCTTGCTGTAGTAATGGCAGCTCTGTGAGGATCAAATAGGTAAGTGCTGATGGTAATTAAATCCTTGCCATTTGTGGTTTAGTGTGTAGCCCTTATTCATGTGAGGATTTCATTGGATGCAGGATTGACCTCTGAAGTCTAGTGTATGAAAGAGTAACAGGGTAATTTTGATACTTTTAGAAAAAGAAATCTCAAATTTTAAAGCCAAGAAGACTACAAAACATTCAGCATGAAACACAAAACCATGCAACATTTGCCCAGTTTGGGTTTTTTTTGTTATAAATCTGAAGCTGACCTCAGGTTCTCTCCAAAAGATTCATGACCTTGACAGATATTTTGAATTAACCTAGGCTGACTTCTGTTTGAAATCCTGAAGAACTTGCAGTTTCTAATAGATTGCTAAGAAATCAGCAGAAAAGTGACACACTCAAGGGGCACAAATCCCCGGTAGATCAAAACTGAAGAGAAGGGATTGTGCAAACCTTTGTGAACTGAAATTACTAAATTCTGTATAGCTCAGGTAACAGGACAAATTTTAATGCATTTATCAACATTGATGTAGGTCATTTTTGCACTGGATTAGTAACATTTTGACTAATTTCTAAGAAAGGTTGAAGATTTTGAATTTATCCATCCAAAGCAAAACCTGTCTATGTTTATGCAGTAACTGACTTCAATTGCAACACTTATATAAGTAAAGCAAGCAGGATTTGTCTGGTAGGTCTGGTCCACCAAAGCATTTAAGTATGTGCTTAACTTTAAGCACAAGTAGTGCTCTGGTTTCAATGGAACAACTAACAAGCTTAGAGTTTAAGCAGATGTGTAAATGCTTTGGATGAAGGCTTAAGGAATTAAAAAGATCAACTGGAACTTTGTTTACACAGAATTTCTATATACTAAATTAAGTAAAAGTGCTCCTTACTTTTTATTTTCAAAATGAAAGCAGGGAAAAGTAGCCTCATTGTTTAATATGCCATGAATAACGTTTTTAAATACAAATGTTGCCAATGAATTTGATACTTTCACTTAATATGACATGAAGCCAATTGAAAGCTGATAATTACATCATTCCATTTGGGGCCCAGAACTTATACTAGAATTATAAAGCACAATTGACTAAACCTGCTTCAAGTTACACTTTTGCATGATCAGTGAAATCAATAGGGTTTCAGAGGTGTAGCTGAGAGCATAGTTTGACCATTTCTCATTGGAGTAGTAGATGAACTAATCTTTCTTATTTCTTGAAAGTATATTTTTAATAGTTTAATTTTTCTTGCAGAATTTTGTTTTCTTTTCCATAAATCTGTCCCCATCATTCCTCCATATATTTGACAGAGCTACAGGAGAATATTCCCTTTATGAATGGTGTAATGGAGAGCATTAATTAGATACACTGATCATCTACTAAATAAGGGCCAAAGTCTGTCTCTCTTCACTTCAACAGACGTGTATGTATATCTGGATGAAAAATTTAGGCTGATACCCATTTCTAAATATACTGATTATAGGGGTTCTATCACTGCTGTTTAAAAGGGAATTTCTGATGTGTCTGCATTTCTTGCTTGTGCATTCTTTGTTCTTGCTTTGGTATAGGTGATTGTGACTCCTGCGATGGCACAGATTGGCATGGTTATGCATGATGCTGATGTGCAGGGACCTAATCTAAATACAATGACTATAGCTAAAATGAAAAAAGCAACTGCCACAAATAATTATCACAATGAAGGGGAGAAAGAAGGTAAGAGCTCCTTCATTTATACGGGTGCAGCTCCAAGAAGAAAAATAAGTCTGACATTCTGCTCTTAGAAGTCCATGCAGATCATTACTTCCTAAATCTGAATTCTTAAACCACATATATCTATAATGGGCAAGATTTTCAAAAGTGACAAGTGTTTAGCATGCCTAATTTGAGATGCCTGGTTTTCAAAGGGTTGGGTGCTCCACGCTTTCAGAAAATCAGGCCCCTTTTGGTGTCTCAAGTTAAGCACCCAAAATGACAAGTCACTTTAGAAAATCTTGGCCAATTTTCTACTGTGAGTAAATGTTTTCAGGTTTTGTCCCTTAGTATATAAATTCTTTAGGCATGGGTCTGTTTACTTACATGTCCGTAAAAGGACAAGCTCACTTTAGGCTCTCTATATAAAATTACAACATGAGTTCTAGTGCAGAACCTCCTTAAATAGGTGTGGGAAGAGGGAAAGGAAGAGCAAAAGGTCATAAACAAAGTTAAAACAAATCAACACTCTACATGCCTTGTGTTATGTCAAGCAGAGTAAATATGTATTACTTCTTTTAAATCAGATTTTGTTAAGCCACATGTAGAAGAGATTATTGCCACAGAAGAGACTCCTGATCCAAATGAAATCCTGATTGTGGAAGAGGGAGATGATTGAGATGGTAGCAGGCAAGCAGCAAAGGAGGGTGATGTGAAGTCAACAGTACCAGAAATAATTCTTCATCCCCCAGGAAGCTTGATTAGACAAGGAGAGAAATCAGTAGAAACAAACACCTGAATAAAACTATGATGTTACTGTATGAGTGTAACGATGATTTTATTATGAAATAGATATCGATCTTGTGTTGAACTTTCATGGGATTTAGCATCTCCATAATATGTTTATAGAAAGACCTCCTAATTCTGCTTATTACCCTTGTAATGGCTTCACAGGCAGTGGGTTGTAGGTTTTTTTAGAGTACATTCACATCTTAATATCATTGATTAAATACATTGCAGTTGCTTCTAAATATTCTTTAGAATGCATCTGGCTGGCCAGTGATTCAGGCTTTAATAAAATGATTCTATGCAATGGAACAATCACAGGCGTGATTAGAAAACCTTATGATATATCCTGTCAAGAAGCATCATATTTACTACTCTGCAAAAGGCATGCATTGATATTGTATAGAGCTATGTAGAAGGGTTAGGCCAATGCATACTAATCATCATTCTTTACAGCATTACAATATTCATACATAAGTCAGTGATTCAAGTTAGTGCTAAGGAATCTCAGATCTTTGGCTACTTAGCTATCTTTGCATAAAAATCGCAGAAGTTGAAAAGTGGATGCCTGGAAGCAAGGTGAAAAGAACAATAATGCATTCAAAATGTCTTCTGTTGATTTGTAACACAAGCTTAACCATTTTTAACTTGTGTGTGTGTGTGTGTGTGTGGTTACTGGTATTTGGATAACTCATACCTTTGAATTTTGTACATTTCTATGGAATGTTTTTAAATTGATTTTAAGACCCTCAAGGCCAAATTCTAATTGCTTTGCCTAGGGGAGTCCTCAGGGTTTTCCTCTGATAGTTCAGAGGATTATTATCCAGTTAAAAGAATTAGGCTCATAACATTTCCAGGGTATAAGCTCTATGACAAATTTTGGAATATGGAAAAACCTAAATACCAGCCATTTTTAATGAAATTGTACAGAAATATATTCAAGAAAGAAAAGTTTAAAATGTTTAAATCATTTGCTGATACTTGATGCTTCTTATTGAACAGGGATCCAATGGCCCCATGTAGCTCCCATTAAAAACAATGGAAAGACTCCCAGTGACTTAAATGGTAGTTAAATTGGGCCCTGTTTTGGAGGCAATTTGAGTAAGTTTTCACTCTGGCAACGCTAACAACTTTCTTTTAAACAAGGAGGATGTCGCCAGACAAACCAGAACTTGAACAACTTAGGATGACCCATACAGAGTGATTCATTCTGAGAAACAGCAAATTGCCAGTAGATGCTAAACAGGGGTGGCTCTAGGTATTTTGCTGCCTCAAGCATGGCAGGCAGGCTGCCTTCGGCGACTTGCTTGCGGGAGGTCCCCGGTCCCACGGATTCAGCGGCATGCCTGTGGGAGGTCCACCGAAGCTGCAGGACCATTGGACCGTCCACAGGCATGCCGCCGAAGGCAACCTGCCTGCCGCCCTCGCAGCAACCGGCAGAGCGCCCCTCGTGGCTTGCTGTCCCAGGCACACGCTTGGCATGCTGGTGCCTGGAGTCACCCCGATGCTAAACAATACACAGCAAAATATGGATTAAGCAAGAAATACTGAAAACAAAACAACCTCTAAGAATGCATACATCTCAGACTGAGCTATTGCTAAGACTGTTCCCACCAGCCACAGTTACTGTTTGACACCTGGGGCCTGGCTCACTACTGTATTACTTCTGTTTTACATCATTGTAACTCCATTCAAATCAATAGAAAACTGGATTAGCACACAGGCAAATCAGGTTGACAAATCATATATGCTAGTGTACACTGCTTTGATACAAAAACACTGAAGAGAGTGGTTCTACACTATGACATTTTTTTAATGGCAACTCAAATGATACAAACATCATTAGGCATGTATTGGCTTTTGACTGCAGCAGAAACATTGTGACTAGTCCAGAGGAGAAATAATGACTATATCATTGAGTGAGAGAGGAGCAGCTAGAGAAACTCTGCCCTTTCAAAATGTCACTGCTATGCAAAAATTGGCATTTGCTGCTTGTTTTGTATGCATCTTAACTCTTCTTTATTGTTGTGATTATTTGAAACTTGCATAATCTTATGAATCGGTCTTTAAAGCTCTTCAGAGCAGGGAATTTGTCTCTGCCTGTTTCAAAGTACCATGAATATCTGCGGTGCTATATAAGTGATAAATATAACAATAATGCAGGTTTTTGCCATTCAGTTAGGGTGACCAGACAGCAGGTGTGGAAAATCGGGACGGGGGTGGGAGGTAATAGGCTTCTATATAAGAAAAAGCCTCAAATATTGGGACTGTCCCTATAAAATCGGGACATCTGATCACCCTACATTCAGTGCTTGATCCTGCTCTTATTCAACTCAGTACGGGCTTTTCCATTGATTTGAATGTTCTTTGAAGGTTTGAATTGATGGCCATTCTCAAGTAGAGGAAGCCTCAAAGTTAGGCTATGGATATCAATGACAGAATTCTTTATTAACTTAAATGAAGCAGGATTGGGCCTGTAAGTTTTGGTTTAAAACAAAACAGATTGTTGCTGTTTTTATCAAAGCCCACACTGAATAGAAAATGAGAGAGTTTTTTTGTTTTATCACTGAAAATACACCTCTACCTTGATATAACACTATCCTTGGGAGCCAAAAAATCTTACCACGTTATAGATGAAACCGCGTTATATCAAACTTGCTTTGATCCATCGGAGTGCACAGCCCGCCCCCTGGAGCTTTGCTTTACCATGTTATATCCGAATTCGTGTTATATCAGGTCGCGTTATATCCAGGTAGAGGTGTAGATCAGGATTTCTGATTTGTTTTGTTTTTAATTCCTCTACAAAGCTCAGAACACGGACACAACAATATTCTGTTAGGGCATACTCGCTAACTGGTCTAGTGTCATTATCAGAGGTGAGTGAAAGGCAAAAGGTAAACATACAGCAAAAATGGTGATAATTAAATACAATCTTTAAAATTATTATTTAAATTACTAACTTAGTGTCATTCACATAGTTTATTTTTAAAAGCACTTTCTTGCTATCTTTTTATCTTGTTTCTGTAAAACTGATTTCATGATCCTAAACTACTTACAATAAAACTGAAATAAAAGAACTGTTGAGTGTACTCAGTTTACCATGGTATTGAATACATACTTTTCTTGTGTTTTGAGTCTTCAATGTGAGAGCTCATTATATGTTCCATTATCCATGATAAAGCATGGAATTTTGTTCTTTGTCTTCAGTCCATTATACGATGACAGAAGGTGAAATATTTCTATATCCTGCAGTCAGACAGGTACAGACATTTGTGACTAGTGTTGCCACCTTTCTAATTGCTGGTAACCAGATCCCTGAGGTCCCACTCCCTGTCCCATCCCTTCCCCAAGGCCCCACCCACTTCTCCTCCTCTTCCCCCAAGGTCCCGATCCTGTCGCTTGCTCCTCTCCCCCTTCCCTTGCTGGATCGTCTCCACCACCCTCTGTCCCCCTGCCATCCTGCTGGGCTTCCTCTGCTTGGGAGATGTCACAGGAGCTTCTGCAGCCTGACAAGGAGCCTGTCTGTAGGTAGGAGTTGGCCCCGGCTGCACAGAAGCTGGCATGGATTAATTACCCGGCAGCTACCCTCACCTCACGGTAACTTGACTTCTGGTGTCTGGTCAGTACATCTAACCGGAAATGGCCAGGTCCCCTTTTTTATCTGGACACCTGGCAACCCTAAATGGCACCCAGACACAGAAGTCAAAAACCAGACTGGGTAAAACCTGGATGGGTGGCAACCCTATCTGTGACTGTATTTTGAAAAGACATCCTGATCATTAAATGCTTTTGGATGCCTTTTATCATCTAAATATCTCTTTCCTGCACACAGTGTTCTTCATATTCTTGTTTACAATCCTATCATAAACTCATCTCCTGATGATCTAACAACTGGATTCAACAACATAGGCACTGAGTAGTTCAGATACAAAAAGTGAGAATGTTGGACATCCGCAGTATACAATCACCTCCCAAAACTTTAAAGGCTACATTTTAAAGATCAGAAAAGTGGAGGCATGAAGAATTTCTCTTTTCTATGGTTCAGTCAGGAGGGTCTGGTCCTTTGTTTATATGCATACAAATAAATATTTATTTTTGTGGTGTTATTGTGGGAAGCCTAAACTGTGGAACTGGGTTTTGCATTTCATTCCAGTGATGACTCTGTGGTTTTTGGTTTTCTGATGTCTTGTGGGAATGAGTTCCAGATTTGTTGACCAGTCATCAAGAAAGCTCTGTCTATGGACTCTGGTAAAACTTAATTTCTTAATACCAAAAGGACTATTTTTTGTGCCAGCCAGCTGCAAATTGAGGCACAGTACTTAAACTAATTAGCATAAATCAGAGTTTCTCCCTGAACAACAGCTATAAACTGAATACACAAATGATACTCCATTTAAGCTACATTTCTATTTTCTTAGAATGGCTGGGAAAAGAACATAACCTCCACACAGATTTCACTGTGGTGGAGAACTGAGGCAAAGTGATGTTTATGAATGTAGAAAGGAGCAAAAAGCAACAGAAAACGTACAGAGGAAAATGGTCAAGAAGAAACTGGTTCTGTTCAGGTTCTTACACAGCTGAAAAGAATGAAATGAAGAAGGAATGTAGGAGGCTGTTTGGAATAGAGACACATAAAGGAGTGGAAGAGAGACATCAAAAGAAATACTTCCTTACAGTGACTTTTTCCTTCCATTATGTCTGTGTCTTGTCTCCTTTACATGTTCTTCCCCTTGCACCTTTCACATGTTGTTCTTTTCCCTCTAGTCCCTCTTCTCACTTCTTTATCCTCTTTCCTTCTCCCTTTCCCTCCATCTCCTATCTCCTCCACTGATTCCCCAGTATGTCTCCACTCACACAATTATTCCGAGTG
>NC_133770.1:213761112-213774034 GCF_003597395.2 Chelonoidis abingdonii
AGAAGTCAAAAACCAGACTGGGTAAAACCTGGATGGGTGGCAACCCTATCTGTGACTGTATTTTGAAAAGACATCCTGATCATTAAATGCTTTTGGATGCCTTTTATCATCTAAATATCTCTTTCCTGCACACAGTGTTCTTCATATTCTTGTTTACAATCCTATCATAAACTCATCTCCTGATGATCTAACAACTGGATTCAACAACATAGGCACTGAGTAGTTCAGATACAAAAAGTGAGAATGTTGGACATCCGCAGTATACAATCACCTCCCAAAACTTTAAAGGCTACATTTTAAAGATCAGAAGAGTGGAGGCATGAAGAATTTCTCTTTTCTATGGTTCAGTCAGGAGGGTCTGGTCCTTTGTTTATATGCATACAAATAAATATTTATTTTTGTGGTGTTATTGTGGGAAGCCTAAACTGTGGAACTGGGTTTTGCATTTCATTCCAGTGATGACTCTGTGGTTTTTGGTTTTCTGATGTCTTGTGGGAATGAGTTCCAGATTTGTTGACCAGTCATCAAGAAAGCTCTGTCTATGGACTCTGGTAAAACTTAATTTCTTAATACCAAAAGGACTATTTTTTGTGCCAGCCAGCTGCAAATTGAGGCACAGTACTTAAACTAATTAGCATAAATCAGAGTTTCTCCCTGAACAACAGCTATAAACTGAATACACAAATGATACTCCATTTAAGCTACATTTCTATTTTCTTAGAATGGCTGGGAAAAGAACATAACCTCCACACAGATTTCACTGTGGTGGAGAACTGAGGCAAAGTGATGTTTATGAATGTAGAAAGGAGCAAAAAGCAACAGAAAACGTACAGAGGAAAATGGTCAAGAAGAAACTGGTTCTGTTCAGGTTCTTACACAGCTGAAAAGAATGAAATGAAGAAGGAATGTAGGAGGCTGTTTGGAATAGAGACACATAAAGGAGTGGAAGAGAGACATCAAAAGAAATACTTCCTTACAGTGACTTTTTCCTTCCATTATGTCTGTGTCTTGTCTCCTTTACATGTTCTTCCCCTTGCACCTTTCACATGTTGTTCTTTTCCCTCTAGTCCCTCTTCTCACTTCTTTATCCTCTTTCCTTCTCCCTTTCCCTCCATCTCCTATCTCCTCCACTGATTCCCCAGTATGTCTCCACTCACACAATTATTCCGAGTGAAATTCATTTTAAAATCTCCATCATTAAAGGTTTTTGCATTCAAAATCCTCTTACAAAATCTATTCATAATAAAAGCGGAGTGGGAAAGAACCAGAACAAGGTTAAGATGAGAAAGGAGAAAGTGACAAGGGAGTGGAAAGTTTCAGCCTTTTTCCTGTTTTAAGTGTACCAGCATTTGAAAATCCGGAGTGTGAGGGTCTTATGGTTTTCTCATTATTTTAAATATTTTACTGGGGGAAATACTGGGTGGTGAATTCAAGAAGAATGTTGACTCTCCTCTTACCAGGCGATCTGCAACACTGCCCCTCCCCTGCTCCAATGATTGTTTCGTTGTGGATAAATATTTGAATAAGTCACTAAGCCAGTGAGAATCACTCTCTAGCTCAGTGGTTATGGTACCCACCTGAGAGATGGAGTACCCTGGGTCCAGTCCACCTGCTCCAGCCTTCTTTCATTATTTATCCATAATGCAACAACTTCATCAGGACAGATGGAGGGAACCTTATATCAGCATATCCTATAGCCTCCCCCATCCAAATCCTTCCTTATCCTCTAGCAGGGTGGGGGAATTGAACCTGGGTCTCCAATAGCCCAGGTGGGCACACTAACCACTGGACCAACAGTTAAAGTAGGTACTACCTATCCCTTTTTTGTGTGGTGTGAGGTAGGTTCCTAATTTATTCCCTCATGAAACATCTCTAGGAACCTGTGTTGTCTGACTAGAGGCAGCAGGTTCCCATTCATAGATTGCTAAATAGAACTAGATGCTTCCCTGCAGCCTGGATTTAGGCACTTATCGCTGACAGAGGGATGGGTATTAGCACATATCCTTGTTGTCGGCATCTCACAATGGCTAGCTTAGGTGGCTTCTTTCCTAGTGTGCTGGCTTTTGTAGATGGCTGTCTGAGACCTATCTCTTCCCGTCCACTGTATAGGGAGCCAAGGCGCCTAACTTAGCTTTGTGGATTGCAGCTTCTTGTGATTATCTAGACAACATGATGCTCAGCCTTGTAATGCCTAAGTCCCTTCACAGATCCCACCTACTATTCTGAAATGGATTTCCCTGTTATCAGGACCCTCTTTTCTGGAGCTGTTTGATAGCGTGTACAACACAGGTGCCAGGAAAAGGTTAATGGGCAGCTGTGGGCTCAGCCCCACTCTGCTATACTTACCATAGGGCTCAGGCTTGTGGGGAAGGAAGGTAACAGGGGAGGTGTGGATCACAGCTCAGCTAGGGACTGACTAGGAAGGACAGCAGACCTTCAGCTCTTACTCTGTGGGAGAGGCCTCACTGAGGCAGGAAATGGCATAAAAGAAGGCTGCCTGCTAGAGCCTCCCTCAGAGAAGATAGCTCTGATGTGGAACTATTGTCCTTTTGATTTGCTGCTGATGACTTGGTTGAAGAAGGCAACAGCCAAATAAAACATCTTTTGTTTCTTTAGACCTGACTAAGGTTTTGGTAGTGGTTTGTTCAGAATGCCGGAGCAATCTGTGTCACAGGCTGAAATGGAAGGGCTGAATTATCAGTTAAAGTGACACCAACTGCCAGTAAAGATTTTTCTGCCATTTGAGCAGTCAGTCAGCTGCTGGATTTGGTTTAATGTTATAATAGGCTCCAGCTTAAGATTTCATTTTGAGAACATAAAGAAGATGGGCTTATTTTTTGGAGGGGGGAAGAAGCAGTTAAACCTTTCTGGTGCCAGAAAGGAGATTCCTCTTAACTAGAAAAGCTCCTTGTGTTGTGTGCAGCAAAGATATCAATGATCGAGGAAGAAAATATTTTTATGGGGACAAACACTAACATGCTTATTTTGCCCTTATCCAAAGTTGAATTAAGACATTGAATTAGGAACATAACAAAGAGTAATGGAGGGGAAACCTGACTTAATTTAGGATGAATGTATTTAACATCTTTAAATCTTAGTTCCCAGATACCATATGTTCAGGAAAGAGATTATTAAAATATAGCTGGGTCATAGTCCTGACATTCTATTCAAATAAGCGATTCTTTAGGAAACCGCAGCAGCTGAAACAGGCATATTTGTGAAGGAGTGAACATTAACCCTACTAACCTGACTGAGAATTGCAAGTGTGTATCTGGAGAGTAGAATATGACCCATACAGTTTTCCAACATTGATTCAATTGCTGATGTGAAAAAGCAACATTATTAAGAAGAATTAGGCTTGAAATTTGACCTATAACTTTAAAATGTATATATATTTGCACAGCCTATGCAATTCTGTGTATGTTTTCTAAGTAAATACTTTAAACAATCTGCAATCAAAAATCAGTGTGTGCATGGTGAAGGGAACAGATTTCAGTTCTGTGTCCAAATTTTTTTTAAATAACAATGAGAAACACATGAGTCACGAATAATTAAAATATGTTGACATATCTTTCCAGGCCATTTGTTGTAAGACATGCAGAAGGCAAGTCTCTTAGCTGTGTGGTACTTCTGCATGTACAAAAGATATGCAAGAAGCCTATAAGCTGAGATTCAGAGAGCATGTGCCTCCCCACCGTAGTAAGGCTTCCCTACCCATAGATCACTGTCCTACTGTATCATTTTCTAGCAATGACTGCTGTCTTGTGTTGATTATGCAAAATACCCAATTTTGTGATGTCACACAAATGTAAATGTAAAAACACAGGTAAATATCAAAATGGCCCTTCACCTAATGGAATGAAATCCATTTTTTACAAAACTCTGATCATTTATTGGTTTAAAAAAATCTACATTAAAATAAATAAGTAGCAGGTCTAGTCTATAGAATATTGGAGACCTGGGCTGTACTTCCACTTCTGTCACTGACCTGCTGTGTCAACTTGGATAAATAATTTCACCTCTCGCTGCCTGTTTCCCCTTTCTTCTTTTGCATGTCTTGCCTAAACTGAAAGATATTTGGGGCAGGGACTGTCTCTTATTATGTGTATGTACAGTGCCTATCAAAATGGGGCTCCAGTCTCAGTTGGGGCCTGTGGGCACTATCATAATACAAATAAATAATAACTATCTTCACTGACCTCTAAACCAGTGGTGTGAAACATCCAGCTCACTTGAGGTATTTACCTGGTTTGCTTGACAAGTGCAGATTCTATAGAATCTAAGTTTTCATTTAAAAAAATCCAAGCCCCTCATGGCTGCAAAGATAACTTTCAAAGTATGAATCAAGTGTAGACAGTCTGAACGAACAGCTCTGAGAAGTTTGAACACTACTATTCCCTACTTTTCATCTCATTGGGTGTTAATAAAGCATAACAAATGATGACACTAAAAATGTAAGCATTACATTTTATTGCCTCTAACAGATGGGGATGAGGAAATGGGTGGGAGTGAAATCTATGACATAGAAAAAGTGTGTCACACAGGAGTGTTAGTAAGAAAATGAACTTTATTTGCTAGGCACAGTAACGTCAACTGAGTCAAGGCTGCATAAGAGACAAGACAGTGGGAACAGAATCCTCTGATTCCAGTGGCTACTTTTACAAATGGGAAGGGGGATTAGGAGCTGCTGCAGGGAGGGAAATTCCAGGTGGAGAGAAGACAAGAGAAAGAAAGAGAAAAAGGGAGATGGAAACTAATGAGAAACTTCGGGCAGAAACAGTGGTGGTGCTGAGGCAGAGGATATTTCCTCAGAATTACCAGGAAGGCAGCAAGGCCCATCACTAATGATATAACAACTAAAAGTTTAAATAATTACACAAAGGCTACAGCTAGCAGCCTACCCATTGCCCTTGCGTGAACTCCCCACCACCAGTGAGAGAACCAGTGTGGAAGCTACGGTCCTGTTAAAAACAAATACAACCCCTAGAATGGCTGTTACGACAAGCAGGGGAGAGAGCGTCGTTAACTGTCTCTCCGTCCGTCTCCAGCCCCAACTCCCCCTGAGCTTTGGTACTTTGCAAAAGTACGGAAATGGACATAGACACTTTTTTTGTCCAGAGAGCGGACCTACAGCAGTCATGATAATGCAATGGAAGACACCCCATTTGCAGTAATATATTGGCATGGACAGACTTCTGCAGAGCATCGAACAGACAGACAGACAGACACCCCGGGATAAACAGCGATGCACTGGGAGACACGCGCGTTAACAGCCGTGATGCACGGACACAGACACCAGTTGGCAGCGGCGGCGCGGAACACACCGCGCTTCGCCCACAGCACACGGAGCCAGAAACCCGAGAGCTGCCAAACGGCTCTGAGACACGCGCACGCTTACGGTCATAGCCCCTCCCCCCGGTGCTGCTGTCGCTAATTGGCCCGTGACCCTTCCGCCTGCACGTCGCAGAGCCGGCACAGCTCTACTCTGGGCGGGCGCGCGCGCGCCTCAGCTGAGAGCTGCAGAGCCGATTCGCCAGGGAGCGGGGTCACGTGGGGCGAGGCGGCGGCAGCTCAGCTGAGTGGAACTGGCGGGGCTGGGGGACCCGGAATCCCCCTTCCCTCGCTTCAGTGCGCATGCGCGCTCGCTTCACGGGCTCCCGGGGCAACCGACGCTCCGTTCCGCGCGGCCCCAACCACTACTCCTCGGCAGGAGGTAAGCGGAGGCCCAGGCTTCGTCCCGGCGCCCGGCTGGGGCTCGGTGTCCTCACGCCCGCAACCCCCAACGAGCCTGGGGTGGGGTGAAGAGCTGGATGCGGCCAAACCTCCCGCCTCCGCGGTGCCCCGGGCAGCGCCTGCGGCTCCCGGCCTCTCCCTGGCCGCTGGACGGACAGCACCGGCTGCCACCTCGTCACGGTGCCGCCGCCGCCCCGGGGGCTTCCTGCCTGAGCGCTGCCGTGGCGGGAGTCAGAGCCGCCGGCGCACGCTCCCCAGGGGCTGGGGGTGGGTCTGTCGGGGAGAGACACCCCGAGAAGCCCAGACCGGTGGAGCTAGAGCAGCAAGAGTGTGATAGGGGTCCCGCACCCCAACTCTCCGGGGGTGGGACCTGGCGTGGGGTGTAGGGCGAGCCTCCGCGCCTGGCACGTATCCGCGTGAAGCGTGCTGGGAGCCCGGCCTAAACATGCCAAATAACGGAACGAGGATTTGAAAAATACTTACCCCAAACACCTGCCAGCCCCTGCCCTTTGTACCCGTGCGCCTCTTACGCAGAAGTTGTTGAACTTGTTTAGCTGCGGGGCATTTTTGTCTTGTTTTCCTGGTTATGTCTGTTGTGTAGCAGAGGGTGAAGTTATGAATCAGTTGGCCGTGCACTCGCTGGGTCTGCCTTTTGAGTTGCTGCCAGTGACCTGCTTTGTCTGAGTTGCTTTATGTAGACATCTGCAGTTTTCATCTTAAGCAACCATGGAATATGCTTTGAAAGCCTTGACAGCTCTGAGCAGGGCTGGATGACAGGGTGTTTAAAACCCCTGCACTTGGTACATCAAGACATGATTGTAAAAATGCCCACATCTTGACTATGCATCAGTTCCATAACGCTATCACCAGTTAAGCTACACAGGAGTGATCTGTACATCTGATGATTTCTAAATACTCTTATAGGATTTAGTAGCCAGGGCTGGTCTGAGTTGGTGTTTTGTCAATCACGGGAGAAGATGTTTTGAGTCCTCCCCAGACATCACTGTTCGTCCTCCTCTTCTTCCCCACTCCCCCCAATACTGAAAAAAAACTGATTTGGCAGAACCCTGAGATATTAACTTGACACTGCTTGTAAGTAGCCATGTCCCATGAAGATGTGTGTTGCCAAATTGGGATTCCTTCTGAAGAGAAGAAAGATTGCATATGATTCATATGTAATGGTAGGAAAATCCAAAGCATCAAAGTAGTTTCTTAACAATATGAAGATGCGCCCAGTGTCTTTTTGAGTGCTAACTAGTTAATGTTTGTGAAATGCATTCAGTGTGAAAAGTGGTGTCTGCGTACTTATGGTGGTTTTTTCCTAATGAGTAGAGGGAATGTTCTGTCTCTCACTGGTCACTGTACACCCTTATATCTGAGATAAAGATCCATTACACTTTTCAAAGATCCTCCAACAAAACCAGGGAAGACCAGATTTGATGAATCTGATTTTGAAGGTAAAAATAAGTAATGTAAAAAAAATCCTTAATGTTTTTACTGCTTTATACACAATAAAGCAAAAAGATCATAAACCCAATCAAAAATAAAGCACCTTGTTGGTCACCTTTGAATGGTGTCTAAAGCTTTTTGAGGGCTGTGTAAAGATGGAGCAGTTTTAGCTTGCATTTAGTGAGGCTATAGTTCTTGCCATTAAGCCAAAAATTCTTGAACTGTGGTCTATGGAGCACTTGCTTATGGTTGATGGAGATGAGATTGGTTGCAGTGTTGCTTCTCCTTGTTTCTAACTTCTAAATAGCATGAAGACAGATGAAAATATTTGCCTGGTGCTACGTTTCCATGAAAACAATTTTTGTAATTGCTACAGGGAAGTTATAAGATTGTATCGATCACCTACCTTTCTGTCTGCTAATGTGAATAGGAGAGAAGGTGGTCCATGAACACTCTGCTATAGTGTTTTAGAATTTTAGAACCCCCTAAGCTAAACAAAAGAAAAGAGATGTCTATACATGAACATAATTGCTGAGGCTGTCAGGTTGCTGCTTGAATTAATGACTACATCATCAGTGCATCTTCTTGGGTTTTACTTTCAGATGCAGCAAAAATAAACCTAAAAGGAGTGGGAAGCAGCAGTCACAATAAATATAATTTTATCGGCTAGTATCTGAGTTCTTTGTTTAAATATATCAATATTTAAGTTTGATTCTTTGTTTTGTGAACTTTGCACCACATTTTTGAATATGGAACATTTGATTGTATGTCTAATTGTATACACACACCCCCACCCCCTTTTACATGCAAATCTTGTAATGCTGGTATATAGCAGGCATTTGCCTGCCACAGCATTCAAAACAGCCTATTTGTTTGTAAAATGGATATTTATGGCATACAGTGGGCATGCATACTTTGCTCATCTCTGAAATTTTAGCATTGTGGATTTAAGAAATCTCCATTTAAAATGGGCAGCTATAACACTTAAAATGTAGATTATTTTTTAAAATGTGGGTGTGATAAAGCAGAAGCAAATTTATTAACTGCAAAAGATAGATTTTAAGTGATTATAAGGGATAGCAAATAGATCAAAGCAGGTTACCTATCAAATAAACAGAAATGCAATCTAAGCTTAATATACTAAGGAGATTGAATAGGATTAGCAAATTCTCACCCTAACTAATGATTTTAGCTGGCTGCAGAGATTCTTAAGGGGTCAGCTGCCCTTGCTTGCAGCGTAAAACCCCCGGGTATTCCTTTCACAGGCTAGAAATCCCTCTAGCCTGGGTCCAGCACTTGTTCCCAGTTCAGTCCTTGTTTCTTAGATGTTTCCAAGAGTCTCCTTTGAGTGGGGAGTCAGTGAAGAACCGTGATGATGTCATTCCCCTGCCTTAAATAGCAGTTGCATATTACTTGAAATTACATACTCAGCAAAGATTCCTTCACCGGCATCATGCTTGGCCACGATGCTCTTCTGCAACTGGCTGGACTGCTCCAGGGTTACAAACAGCTCCTGGCTCTCCGGCTCGCCCGTCTCCCATTCTCCTCCTCCTTTTCCTCATCGAAGACCTCCTCCTCAGTATTGCCTGCACTGGCCTGGGTTTCCAACTCCTCAGAGGTTTCCACGCTGCTCTTGGGGGTTGTGGTCACTGCTGAGAATCGCGTGCTGCTCCTTGTAGAAGAGGCATGTCTGCAGTGTTGTACCAGAGCAACTGTTCGCCTTCCTTACCTTCTGATATGCCTGTCGCAGGTCCTTGATTTTCACACGGCACAGTTGTGTGTGTCTGATGTAGCCCTTCTTCCCCATGCTCTGCGCAATCGGCTTGTAGATGTCTGCGTTTCTATGGCTGGATCAGTGTTGTGCTTGCACAGCTGCTTCTCCCTACAGACCAAGACTATCCACCACCTCCTGTGTACTCCAGGCTGGATCGCATTTGGAGTGTGGAGCCCCCGTGATCAGCTGTGCAGGTGAGCTCTCCATGCCAAACAAACAGGAAATGGAAATTCAAAAGTTCCTGGTCCTTTGAAAGGGGAGTGAATGTTTCCTGTATATCTGACTTCTGTGCAGCAGAGCTGAAAAAGTTTACCTGAGCATTGTTAGACACCTCCTGGAGAGCAGTTAGGTCAGCGTAAGCAATGCAGTGTCTACTCTGCCTCTTTGTTGACCTAGCAACATCGAATTAAGCACTACGCCTCTTGTGGAAATGGAGTAATTAAGCCGACGTAGTGGGTGAGTTACGTCAGTGAAAGGGACCTGGTTGTGTAGACACATTCATTATTAGATCAGCATAAGGCCTCTTAACTACACTACCTAACTGCATAATGCAGATCGGCCTAACGTTCCTAACCCATTTGGCCGAGGAAATGAGATTGAACTCAGTAATTAAACTCAAGTCTCCTGAATTAACATACAGAATATTGTAATTGGGCCATTCCATAGGTTAAAAATATTCTGAGACATTGAGGTCTCATTCTGTAAACAGCAGAATTCTGCATTGATGTACACTGTACAGCTCCATTGACTGAGAAGTCTCCAGGTATATGCAAGTATGGAATGTAACAATCTCAAAAAGAAATCCTGTCTTTTGGCTGGTGGCATGGTCACTGTGCTGGTTTTTTGAGAAAATAATGGAAAGTAAGCAATGGAGGAGCATTCCTGCGAAGAAGGAAATGTTTCAGTATTGTGCACTGGAACTGAAATACAGGTTTATTTCACCTTAATGAAATATACAGCAAAGTGGGACCTCTCTAGATCTTGTTAATCAAATGGAGGACAATTTGGAATTTAACTTGTGATATATACTGAAGTAGAGTTACCATCTTCAAGGAATTTTTGTAAAACTTGATATTGTTATAGTGTTTGGTTTTTTTTTTGGTACTCTTGTTCTTCTGCTGATACATTATTCCTTTGATTTATTTCCTCTGATTCCCTGGATGAAAAGTCTTTGTGTAATCAGGGTCAAGGAGCTGCATTGCATTACAATAATATCAAGCATAGATGATCTATGAATGCATAATGTTGAAAACACTACCACGTGCTGGGGATTAACAGATTTATCCTCGTTACAAACAGTAGTTTTGTGTGTGTCCATAAAAGTTCAATCAGCAATGCCAATATTTTATACTAGGAAACAGATCTATTTTCCTCTTCCTTCCTCACCTTCCCAGGGAAAATTCTGGAATCTTGATTCTCCCCTCCCCCTTAAATCCATTCATAATAAAGACTGTTTTATATGCAAACTGAATGGATGAATAGATTCTTCTTGTGATGCATGTGCTTAATTCAAATCAATGTTAAGGGACGTTAAGTGCATCAAGGAGAAAATTACTGTGTGTGTGTGTGTGTGTGTGTGTTGTCAAAGTTAGAATCAGGACTCAAAATTTGTCAGACCACTCTGTTTTATTAGTGCAGCGCTCCGCCAATAACATTCAGAATATGTGAGTGGCCATGCAACACCCAAACAGTCTTATTTATACAGATAAAAGAGCGGGAATTAGACAAAGGGACAAAGAAAGCAAAACAATAAAACTCACCTGGGGCACAGCATTCATATCCTACTTCCTTACTAATTGTTATCAATCTAAGGCTAATACTGCACCAATTGCCCTTAAACGGTGCAACTGTTCCATGTTAATGTCTGTATTCCTGACACCTGGATTGCAACATTCCAACAATTTTGCTTAAAGGTACAGACAACATTTCTTTAATTCTTTCTATTCTTACAATATAATTCATTCTACTTTCACAATCCCTCTTTTTGGTCAGGCGTACGCCATGACCAACCATCACTGGGTTTCAACCGTTCCTTATCTCTTTGTTCATCAGTGATATTCAAAATCATCGTATTAGCACTCTGTTTTGGGGCAGTCATCTGGGTGACACAATTCTGGATACAACAGGAGATTAACTGAAAGCATACAAAAATCACTAAGATTCCAAACAGGATAGTTAGGGCTCCCTGAAACAACCAGCTTCCTATGCCAGAGAAATTGAACAGGTTACTTAGCCACTTCCATAAAGAACTAGGCTCTTCATGAGGAAGATATGCGATTTGTTCTAAGTGGCTAGCGCGATCTATTACCTCATTGGTATTGTCAGGTATAAACACACAACATTCTTTTCCAATGAGAGCACAGGTCCCTCCTTTGGCCTCCAGCACTATGTCTAATGCCTGACGGTATTGGAGGGCCACCTGTCGGATCACCCCAGTTTCTTTGGCCAGGGTTTTTAAACTTTCTCCGGTTTCATTTGCCATTATTTCAACCACTGCTTGTAACCTTAGGAATCTTTTTGCATGGTGTATTACTCCGCCAGGTGGGATAAAGGAAGTGCCAATGGCCTCTTCCCAAGTTAAGGGGCTTATGTTATGTATATACCATTCGGCATCTGGTAAGTCCCTTCTTTTTCGCCTGAAATTACGGAGGTGTTCTCGCGGGAGGGACTCTAGTACTCGGAATTGTGGGAAGAGTTGGGTGGGATAACAGATACCTGACCAGTTAGCTGGTAATACAGTATAAGCTTTGGTTCCACAAACCCAGTGATGACCTATTAAGGCTGGGAAGGGTCGATTGCATCCATTTGTTACATAGGTATCTGCAAATGTGGAGTAATATCCTCCAAAGGGAACAGGGTAATCCTCCTTACGAGGAGTGGTAGTATTTGTATGGCATTGGAAGATTGTATTATTTTTACCAAGATTACCGCAGGGGGAACATGAGATTGATTTTTCTGTTTGATCCCAGGTTGAGAAAAAATTCATATACCCATACCCAGCCTGCCACTCTTTAGTTTTTGTTTGAATAATCCCATACGCTATTGGCCACAATATGCTGAAGGCAGCGGCTTTCTCCCACATCCAGCCCTGTCCCAACCCACACCCAACACCAATGACCTTTTCCCCCCACCACACTTATCCATGTAGATACATTTATTCCCACTGCTTCCCAAGTGTCATTGCTGTTCCATGTTTTGTTAAATGGACGAAGTCCTCCAGTAAGGTCTGGGGAATTGAGTGGGATAGTCAGGACAGGAACACCAGCTTGAGAGTGGGCTGGGATGTGGCTGCAGACCCAGCATTTAGAAATATTAAGTGTCTGAGCTATCCACACTTGCTGCTGGATAAAAGAATTATCATTGTGGGCTCCCCAGATCTAAAGATACAAGCAGCTGAGGAACAGGTGCCACCAGAGGCGCATGTTGGAGGCAAGGCCCTTCTGGTTCTGACAATCTCAACTGAGGGAACTGCAGTCACGGTTTTATGTCCAGCAGGCACTAGGCTCACTACTGCAGCTTCTTGGGCCTTGCTTTAGGTTGTCGTCTGCTTCTGGCAACCCTTACGAGAGCGTAGATTGTAAGGTATCGCAGGCTGTTCCTCTGCGTCTTCTTCTGAGTCAAAAGTGACTCTGCGCAGTTCTGAGGTGTTTGGTTTGCCGGGGAGGGTGTCTTCTTACACTGTGAGGCATGTCTCCACGCTGCGATGCCAGATAGCTTAACAACTGTTCGGGTAGTAAGCAGTACCTGATGAGGACCCTTCCACCGAGGTTGCAAGGCGTGTTTTCGATGGTGATGCCGTATGTAGACCCAGTCACCTGGCTCAAGGTTGTGGCAGGAGTCAGAGGTGGGTTCCATCGGCCAGGCAGCTTGACCCTGTGAATGGAAGTGACTTACAGCTTGCATTAATCCCTTGCAATATTGAAGGAGCGTACTGTGAGTCAAGTTCAAGTCTGGGACTGGAGTAAT
>NC_133770.1:213777286-213808581 GCF_003597395.2 Chelonoidis abingdonii
TATTATCTGGACCATTCCTGACAGGTGTTTGTCTAACCTGCTCTTAAAAATCTCCAATGATGGAGATTCCACAGTCTCCCTAGGCAGTTTATTCCAGTGCTTAACCACCCTGACAGTTAGGAAGTTTATCCTAATGTACAGCCTAAAACTTCCTTGCTACAATTTAAGCCCATTGCTTCTTGTCCTTGAACAATTTTTCTCCTTCCTCATTGTAACAACCTTTTAAGTACTTGAAAATGGTTACGATGTCCCCTTTCAGTCTTCTCTTTTCAGTCTGCCATCATAGGTCGTGTTTGTTCTATGTTAATGTCTGTATTCCTGACACCTGGATTGCAACATTCCAACAATTTTGTTTAAAGGTGCAGACAACATTTCTTTAATTCTTTCTATTCTTACAATATAATTCCTTCTACTTTCACAGTGTGTGTGTGTGTGTGAGAGAGAGAGAGAAAGTGTAAAATCATTTAACATTGATGTGTGAAAGTAGGTTAAGGAAAGTTTCAGGTTGTCATTATGTGGCTATCAAATTGCATATTTGGACTTTTTGGTAAAGACTTTGTGGGACTCTGTGTTTGAAATCTCTGTACTTGTATCTGATAGTGATGATAATGGTATAATGTGTGGATACAATGCAATATATGTTTAAAGGTAAGGAAATGCTATTGATAGCATGAATTAATTATTGTTGGATTGCTTTTCATATTTCCAGTCTTGCAGTGTACATGGATGCTTTATTTTTTGTTTAAAAGTAGGTGAGAGAGAGGTGAAAATAAAGTCCTAGATAATCCACATCAGATCAGTGCAAATACGAATCTCAACTGTTTGGGGAGAAAGGAGAGGGACAATTCCTCTTCCATAGGCACTGTAATAAAGGCTCTTCCCCTGGTGTTGCATGCTTGTGCCTCTCCACAGAGTTCAGTCGCTAAACTGAGTTGTAGTGGTGCAGAGGGATGTGTACTTTTTATGCTTTGATCATCCCACGAAGAGATTGAAATGAGAGGAAATACTGCACCAATTTCATGGCTCCCTTTCATGACTGCTACAGAGAAACCCGGCCAGTTGTGATGTGGCTCCAAGAGGAGCTGCACTGCTGTGAAGAGAGAGGGATTATTAAAGTGGCTGAAGTCTCTTAGGATGGGTCCATAAAAGTGCAAGATTGGGAAGGTATTCAGCCTCAAATAAACAGATCACTTTTCCTTTCCACTAAAAGGAAAATGCCAAAAAAACTAAGGTCTTTGTCTACAGGTATAACCCAAGATATGAATTTAAACAGATACTGGTATAATTATCTTTCTCTTCTCCAGCTTGATGGATGTAGGCACTTTGAAAAAATTCTCATATAAAATCTTTTTTCAGTTTAGTGTATGTCTCTTGGGAAGGGTTTGAAGCTAAACCAAAGTTATGAAAATATCTTATATGAAAATGAGCCTATTCACGGGGAGGGTCAAGTTACTTAAACCAAGCTTTTCAAATTGGTCAGTAATTGTGTGTTCCTTGTTTTCTGGGTGCCTAACTTGTCACCCTGTGGTCTGACTTACAGAAATGCTGAGCACCCAGAGCTGCAACTTAAGTAAATGAGAGCTGTGGGTTGAACATTTTAAGTTCTGTATTATGCTAAGTATTCTCAAATATCAAGTCCTAAGTGTCTCAGATGGGACACCTAAAACTAATGGATACTTTTGAACTTAGAAACATAGGACTGGAAGGGACCTTGAGAAGTCATCTAGTCCAGTCCCCTGTACTCATGGCAGGACTGAGTATTATCTGGACCATTCATGACAGGTGTTTGTCTAACCTGCTCTTAAAAATCTCCAATGATGGAGATTCCACAGTCTCCCTAGGCAGTTTATTCCAGTGCTTAACCACCCTGACAGTTAGGAAGTTTATCCTAATGTACAGCCTAAAACTTCCTTGCTACAATTTAAGCCCATTGCTTCTTGTCCTTGAACAATTTTTCTCCTTCCTCATTGTAACAACCTTTTAAGTACTTGAAAATGGTTACGATGTCCCCTTTCAGTCTTCTCTTTTCAGTCTGCCATCATAGGTCGTGTTTTCTAAACCTTTAATAATTTTTGTTGCTCTTCTCTGGACTTTCTCCAATTTGTCCACTTCTTTCCTGAAATGTGGTGCCCAGAAGTGGACACAATACTCCACTTGAGGCATAATTAATGAGGAGGAGAGCGGAAAACAAATTTATCTTTTTCTGCCTCAGTTCCCCATCTGTAAAATGGGGATAATACTCACTTTTCTGACATGGTTATTGTGAAAATACAGTAAAGGTTGGATAGCACTTGGATATTACAATGACTGCCATAGAAAAGACTATGAGGAAATTAATTCTGTCTTCAGAACAGGGTTTGGATAATGTGTCCCAAGCCTTGTGTTACTACACACTTTGAACAGTATGGATAAAATAAAATATAGCTGTTCATATAAGTGCATCTCTGCTGTGCAACTGAATTAAATTGTAGCTGTGGAAAAAACTTATCGTGATCAATAATTGACTATTCACCAAATCGTATGCCCGTGGTCAAAATGAAGGTTGTGCTGGGAATCTTAATTCTGGGATTTATACTACTGTTTCATTAAACTGACATTTGCAACTTAATGTCTTAATTTTTATATTTGAAAAAAATATGCTAACTTATCTTTCTAGGGAATTACGTTTTGTTTAATATTACTAAACATTCAGGGAAATTCATTGAGAGGTTAGAGTTGTAAGCTTTTATCCCCAAAGCTTTCTCCACATCCACTCGACGGGAGCATATGAAATGCCTTCTGGTAAGGTGCAACTGAAAGCGGTGTAATCAAAATGTCTTCTTAAAGCAAGCTATCCTTTCCCAGGTCAAAGGAATCTCGCTGAAGTTACTGAGGTCACACTGGAAATGCGCTGAACTTCTTTCAATAATACCGGTAAATGGTTTCCGCAGCAGAAAATTGTATGAAAAGGTAGAGTTATAAGTTACTCGATAGGTGTTGAAGCTGAAAAATCAATCTTAAGATAAAGGTGCTTAAATCTCTAAAATTGTGGTAAAAGGTGCCGTATAAGAAAGACGTAAAAGCAGAGAAAAAAGCAAAGTTGGGTTTCACTGGCTTAGGAATGTGGCCACCACACCTTTTTATATTAGTTACTATCTTTGGAAGATTTAAGCAGGAAAATACATTTATGTATCTCTAGGCAATGGTTCCCCGAACCTTTTGTGCCAGTAGGCACATGTCCAGTCTTCAGAAGAAGTGTGTGCGACAGCCACAACTTTCAAGGCTTATTTTGTATTTGTAATTGAAATAATATGGAAAAACTCATATTTAATATTACATAATAGATGATCCAGAGGAAAAGGGAAGCCGCGAGGACAGAGAAACACACGCTGCACCCCAGAGTTCTCTGTCCCCGGCATGTGCGGGGGGGGCGCAAGCTTCTCTCCTCGACGCCACCCCGCCGAATCCTACAAGCCCTTGTGGGCACTAGCGAGTGCAGCATGCATGCCAGCCAGTTGGGGCGTTGCAACAACATGGCGCCCAACGGGACGCCAGTTTGTGGACCCACTTCCTAGGGTATGCTTATGCCTTATGTCTCTTTTGCCATTAACAGGCTTTGTTTCTAACAAAGGTTCTTGCTAGGGAGAAACTTAGGTTTCAAAGTATCAGGAAAGTTGAAAATAGTAGAAAGCAAGTAAGCTGTTTGCAGACTGGAGAAGATTCAAAGGCATTTTGAAAAACTGCAGTTAAGGTTAGATTGCAAATACAAAAATATAATTTCTTTACCTCCCCTTTACCCTCACTGGTAAGGAAAGAAAACCTGGTCTTTCTGTGGCAGTCATTGTAGTATCCAACGTACTGATACAATCAAACTTGCAGGGTGGATTGATTTAAATCAAATTGTTTTAAATCATGATTAAAATCACTAGTGCACAAGACCACGATTTTAAATATGGATCTATCTACATAATAAATCATGTGTTTTATACTGGATGGCTCTTTGGGTTATAAATACATATTCTTCACAACTCAAGAATGTGTAAGTTTCATTTTTAGAGAGGGTACGCACATTAAACGTTTTAAAGTGATTTTTGAAAACTTTCAGATTAATTTACAGCTAAGAATCGTAAAATGAATGATTTTTTTTCATTTACCAAAGGTAATTGAAGCACATAGTTTCACCTCCCAATGACTTCATAAATAATCCCAATTCAACAGGTATCATTCATCATCTGATTTGAGGTTTTTTCTTTTGCCAATGCTGTATTAGGAGGAGAACATCACCAGACAGACATTTAAAATTTTTTATTTATCTAAAACAACGTTATTATTCTGGATTTTTTTCTTAAAACAGCAAACATATATATTTTAAAACAACAACATTTGAATTTATTAAATTACTCAAAGTTTTTAAAATCACGTTTTTGTTTGTTTTTTAACTAAATAGTTAATGAAATATTAAAAAAAAAAATTTAAATCGACTAATGTCAGCCAGGTCAAATGAGAAACTTAAAAATGTTGGCTTCTGCAGCTAAACTCAGTCCATTCACCTCATTTTCCTGTTTTTTTTTTATTGTATGTTTGTGTTGTTTTTTCATAATCTGGAAAGAAAAACAAGCCTGGTTTTCTTTATTGTTTTCAGGTCCCAAAACGATTCTCCATTGAAATGAAATTAGTCCAAAGGAGGAAGATATTCTTTCTATGCTGGCAGAAGAAGCTACTGTGTTTAAAGTGAGATTCTCTCTTCACAGTTTTTGAATCCAATGCTTAAGTGACTTCCACCAGTTCACTGGTGCAACTTTCTTTAAAACATCATCAGCAAACATATTTCTGAATGGTTCTTATTCCAAACTGGGTCTCTCTTTATGGCCTGCTGCGGTATAGGTTTCCCTTCTAGTGAGAGAATGGTATGCTAGATCTCAAATCAGGTGAAGAACACACTCAGAAAGACCTCCAAGACTCTGGAAATATGCGCTCTCAACCAGTTTCACTTTGTTCTACTATCTGTGCCCCCTTCTGACATTTATCTCCAGACTTCTTCTCCCTTGTCCAAATCTATTCCCTGCCCCCCGGGTACCCAATCTCTATTGCCATTTGAACTGTTTTGAGAGACTTTGCACTTTTAAGAGGAGGTGCGGGAACTGAATTCCTGTGTCACAAATTTGCAGAGGGACAGTAGGGGTTGAAATCTGTTATTCTCCCTCTAAATATTTTACTTTTATTTAAAACATTTTTGCTGTTTAACAGCATGTTATCCCTCGCGTCTGGAGACACAAATCCACAGTTTGAGAACTGCAAAACTAAGTATCTCTGATGGTATCTTCTAGGCTGAGCACTGAATCCCATTGGGTCGATAGATTAACCTAAATAATCTATACAGAAGCCCCTGGAACCCCATAAGATTGGGTCCCTAATCCATGAAATATTGGAACTCATTTACAAAACTTTTCTTAAACGTTAGATGAATATATTGTCTCATACTATAGAATTAGAATGAATAATCCCTATTCCATTATGGGATACATTATAGCTCAAAGATATCTTAATTAAAACTATCTTTAGATAGGTGTTTTCCCCAAAAAGCATTTTATCAAAAAAATCAAATTTAAAGAAAAAAATTTTTTTTTTGAACTATTGATTTTTTTATCCACCCTGCAAACTTGACAAGTACTTCATTTGTCAGTTGCAAGTAGGGTCTCCTTACCACTAGCCTTGCTCAATGTGCAATACAGACGCCAAATATACTTGGGGATGGGAGGGGCTTTTCCTTACTATGATTTTGGGGGGGGGGCAGGGGGTGAGGGGCTGTCTCAGTGTACCCAAAGTTCTCTCGTAATCCTATCAAGATTACGAAATTGTTGTGTGCTGCTTTTAGTGGGTTTAACTTCAAAACTGGTTGGTATTTTTACCACTAAATACTCCAGACATATAGTGAATAAAAATTACACTAGTTTAGAATTTACATGTTTTGAATTCTTACTGATCCAGGGCCAGAGTTCTATCAGGGTTGAGGACTAATTCTCTGTACTCCTGAACAACTGGGAATTGATTTGGTGAATGATGTGTTATAGACTAGCAAAGTGTGAGATACTGAGCCTCAAAATTATTTCATTTTTAGTAACATGCTTCTCTCTCCAGTGTGGTTCTACTTTCAAAAAGGAATAAAAATTACATTGTCACATTTAAATCCTAGTTGCTGACTTAAATGAAGATGGTGGGTGATGGGTGACTGTAAAATCTGAGGGCAAGCAGAGTCTGCCCTTGTCATCCTCATTGTAGTTACTGCAAGTGAGGGACTATAATCAAGGATGCATATCTTTCTGGCAAAAATTTAGATTAATCTAGATTGGCTTCAACTGTGGCCTCTAGTTGAAGATTCTTGAGGCATTTGGCTGCAATCAATAACTAATTTGCCTTCATCCAAGTCTAATGTATTGGTTACTTTAGAAGAAGGTAGAATGGAGATGGTGGTTCAACATGTAGGACTTCTCAGAAACAGTTATGTAAATTTGAAGTTAAAGAAACTCCTGTGGTAGTTACAACCTCTTTATTTTCAGTTGCAGTTGATGGAGATTGATGAAAGCTGTGTGGAAGAAAAATGATAACATTCTATGTTAGAGGGTTCATATTTTTCATTATGTGGTCAAGGTCACCTAGACTTCGAGGAGAAAATTGCTTTGTTTTTGTACTGAATTTCTCAGTGATTTTATATAGTCTTGATACTAATTAGAGAAGTAGTGCTGCTGTACACTCTCACAGATTAAGAAGTTTGTTTTTTTCTTCGCCTTTACTGAAATTATGATTCTGTTACATAGTGAACTATTAGGGTTTGTCTAAACACACAAATTGTACCACCACAATACAGGTATAGTTAGAGTGGTATTAACATGCTAATGTGGATACTGTTGCACTGGTATAAAAGTGCTAATTTGTATAGCTTAATCTTAATTGTAGGGAGATAAACTATACTAATATAACTTCATGCACACTAGGGATTGTACCAATTTAATTATACCAGTAAAAAAAAATCACTCCCTAACTGAAAGTTAAATCAGTACAAAACCTTTGTGAGAGTGAGGACTTGAGTTGAATAGTAGGATTTTTTCCTTTAAAACTTAAATCTTCAGTTCAACTCCACCGATTTTAGCCGCTGATGGAGTACCAGGGTAGAATGGCTGATAGTGTCATATAATTGTACCCGCAGTAAGCTGTGATCTGTACTAAAGCTCACAACATTGCTACAGGTGGTAGTTACAATGGCAAAACATCTAAATCAGCGTAGTGTTGACAAAGCATAAGAATCATTAACTAAATCCCTGTTTCATTACATGGAAGTCTCATCCAATATCATGTGACTTAGGGTAAATGATTTTGTATTTCACTATCAGTACAAACACATGCTAAAGTATATTCATGTTACTTCTTATCTCACAGAGGAAGAGAGTTGTGACAGTTCAAGCAAATCTTATTGGTGAAGGAGTTTCTATGTGACTTTTTCTAAGTAGCTATTTCCTTACATATCGTTACGTGTGAAAGTAGACTGAACATCAACCTCTCTCAGGAAGGAAGGACTGCAGAGGAGAAAATCTTACTATTTTAAAGTACTTGTGGTAAAATTCTGCTTCCATCTTAAGAAGAAAAGTTGGTACAGCATAATGTTATGCTTTTTAGATTGGTACTTACCTGTACTGTGAAAAGTTAACTTCTTTGGTGAGATGTATTTCTCGGAAAAGTTTGATATTGAAGATGACATAAACAAGAATACAGTCACTGCACATGAAGGAATCCCTTCTGGTATCTTGGTGAGTTCTGTCCCTGATATCCTCATTTACTATAAATATAGTGACTTCATTTTGTGTGGAATAGTGAAGTAGTTAATAGTCACAGTGGATCTGTTAGAGAAACATTTAGTTTCTGGCTCTTTTTGAGTTGCAATACTCTTTAGAAAAACCTTAATTTGAACTTCAGCAGACTTGATTTGGTTTCACAGTCTCTTTCAAAACTACATGCTAAACCGCAACTTCTGAATCTTTATTTATGTTTATTTACGAGCAAAAATGTATTTTTGTGTTTTTGCTATGTATACCTTGGCATACCCAGTTCCTCTGTTAGATATACCTCTGTATATCCAGTTAACTTTCACTGTAAAGAATATGAAGTGACCTAGTTAGAAAATAATTTTTATACGCAAACTGAAAAATGGAGTATAAAGTAAAAATTAATGAAACATTTTAAAAACATTATTTTAAATTAGGATTTTTATTCAAGTGACATTTGGAAGCTGCCAGTCCCCTGTTGTTTGTTATAACTAAATACAAGTAAATTATTGTATTTGAGTTGGAATATTATAGCTGCAGTTATAGTTTTGCTGATCTTGTAATTAAATATGTACAAAACTCTTAATCAAAATGACCAAGATACTAATAATTGAGGAACAAATCTAATAAAATTTTGAGTAAATGACCATCCTATCCAGTTAAACATAACTCCTACCTAATAAATATGTATTTTTACATGGGCAAAACCAGATACATTGAAGAAAATCAAGACTACATTCTTTTTTTTCTTTTCCATTCTTCCCTTTTCTGTGGTAGTAATGAAAAGGAGCAACCCTTTATTACTAGCTCAGAAGGTATGTTGCACTAGATACAATGTGAAATCAATAGAACAATTTAATTCTGTTGTCCATTAAGACCTCCACTGACATAATTTTTTCATAGTGATAGTTATGGTTCATTCCCTTTGTAGCGGAAACATCCTGTCAGTAGATTATGTGTTTGAAAGGTGAACTGTGTATCATTTGATTGAAAAAGTTGTTCTTACAACATGTATTAGCATGTAATACTTTGGATTTCACAAACAATACAATTAGCTAACCAAAAGTTGGATTAGTAAACCAGATAGAGTACACCAGGACTCTGAGCTAGGTTTTAAAAAATTGTTTTTCCATTTTTGAACTGAAGAAATGCCACAAATACATAGGAAGTTTTTCCTCTTCTTGTAGATGCTGTTCCAGTTATGTCACGTGCTTGCATATAGATGTTCCGTTAAAAGTTCCTAAACTATGAACAATGCGTATTAAGGTACATTGTATTACTTTTGCAGTATTCAAAAGTGTGCTATGTGCTTTATGGCAGATAGACATGGTCCCTGCCTCAAACCTTAAATTTAGAACTCCTTAAATTTGAGAATTCCCTGCCAAAGGTGTTTTAAAAATGTAATTTGAACCTCTAGTGTCTAGAATAAATCATATGTAGTCTGAGCTGAAAACTCCTGAGTTGTGTCCCATTTGCCATTATGAAATCTACAGTCTGAGGAACTGAGGCGAGTAAAATCTATTTCACAGGGGTATGGAGAGTTAATTTAGTTAATATTGGATTGAGTATCTTGTGCATGGAACAAGCTATGCTACATAACCTAGCTATTTTTAGTTTCATAAACATGTGACTTCATTTGCAGACTAAGTAACTTTTCCCCTGCTTCTGTATTTACTGTTACACTGTCTTAATAGAAGATAGAACAGGCAGTTTCAATTTTTTGCATTCTGTCATGGCTTTTTGCCTGAAAAACCTTTAATGCTGTAGGGCAGTGTTTTCTGGCGATGCAATTTTTTTGCCTCGTGCTTAGAGCCACAGCATGTTCCACCAATATTTGAATATTTTCAACTATAGAGAATCTTACAAATGCAAGCATATAACTTAAGTATTCAAAAACCAAGACCTTTTGAGCATTAAAAGTTACAAGAAGTTCCCCTCTGCTTTGGAGCCATCAGTATTGCTGGGCCTTTAAAATCTGCTGTTAACTCAGCAGTATTATTAACTAAAATTTAACTTTTGGCTATTACTCAGAAGTCAAGAGAGAAGAGTTTGACTGTGGCAGGTAGCATGCATGTTCTGAGTCCCAGGGACAGATGAAAGATAATTTTTTTTTTTTTTTAAAATGCTGTCACATTCATTAAGCCTAACTCAGCTTTCCCAGCAGACTCTCACCTTTTATATCAGCCATGGAAGCTAGACTGCTTTTAGGTGGTTCCAAAGATGAAGAGGAAGCCCTGGTTTCTTTCTTTTCTGTCTGCAGTCAAGGCAATGTGAGATTTTAGCTATATAAGCCTGAAAGTAAGAGGGGAAACATTACCGGAAAAGTTTCCTTGTAGCATTTCTAAATCTGTGGTCAGAACTGCTTATGTCTCACTGGTGAAGCATCTGCATGTATTTAAGCAATGACATTGCTGCTACTTGTCAAATTCAGTACTACTTACTTTAGGCTTTCCAGAGTGCTCTTTAAACAGTTAAATCACAATAAAAAAAAAAATCAGAAAACCTGTGGTCCTCTTGACGTATTGAGACTCCAGGCAGCTATACATTCTCAAGTATGTGGTGGTGTTTGACCCCTATTTGATCAATTTCATGTCACAGTTTGGATCTACTAAAATAACTTATCGGTAGTTCTCATTACCCCAAATAAGATATTCTGACTTCTTCTAAAATGTCGTCTTTTTGCACTTGAAACTTAAATGTCTGATTTGCAGCTTATTTAAAAAAGCCCTGGAAGCCCTGAACCTCAGCACCAAGAGTCGGTGCCGGTGTAGCTGGTGGAGGCAGAGTCTGCTGGGGCATCTACTGATGTACCAAAAGGTGTCCTGGGGGCGCAAGCTGGCTCCATGGAGTAGGAGCCCCTGAGGTAAACACTGCAAGGGAAGCTGGAGACCTCAGGGGGCTCAGTGCTGAGAGCAGTGGCTGTAAAAGCTGCGCCGCCACTTGTACTGTCAGCAGCGTAACAGCACTTGGCACTGTACTGACAAAGGTAGCCAAAGGAGAGATGAAAGAGGCGGGCAACTGGAAGCTGTACCCAATGGCTGTCTCCATTTCCTTCCCATCATCCAAAACCGCTGAATTCGAATCATGCCCGACAATATCGTGTGCATGTTTTATGTGAGCAGACACAGGGGAGCCCGGTCACACTCCCTCTCCGCAGAGGCAGTAAAACTTTGGAACTGGTGCCTTCAACACAACATCCATATCTCCTCCTCATACCTGCCAGGTTCTCAGAATACCACCACAGACGAGCTTAGCTGATTGTTCCCTATGCAACATTAGTGGAAACCCAATGACACCATTCTTTGCAACATTTTCCAGACCTGGGGTTATCCCCAACTGGATCTATTTGCCAGAACAACAAACAAAAAATGTCCGACATTCTGCTGCAGAGCAGGCCTGGGGAGACGCCTTTATGTTCCCTGGCCTGAAACTCTCATGCATGTGTTCCCACCAATGCCTCTGTTGCACAGAGTAATTCAGAAGATATGAACAAACAGAGCCAACATCATTCTCATAGCCCCAGCGTGGCCCAGACAAAAAGGTCTGTGCAATAGAGGCATTGATGGGAACGCATACATGAGTTTTGGTCCAGGTCTCATTTTAGTATTTCTTCCTGCACATGTCGGTCAAGCCACCCATTCCCCTTCCCCTACTCAGCAACCTCCTATCACAATGCAGGGGACAACTATTGCACCCCGACGTACGTTATCTCCACCTGAAGGCCTGGCTGATCAATGGTTCTCTAATGCGAAGTTAACCTATTCGGACCAAGTACGCACTGTTTTGCTACACAGCGAACACACAACATGCACACTACCTACCTTCATAAATGGAAATGGTTCACATCTTGGTGTGCTGACAAGCAGACCTCTCCAGTTTCTGCTTCACTCCCACTGATACTGGATTACCCGTTACACGTTAAAACATCTGGCCTCTCTACTAGCTCACTCAAGGTCCAACTCGCGGCAATCGCTCCCTTCCACCATAAGATTGACAACGTAATGGTCTTGCCCATCCAATCACCAAAAGGTTCCTGAAGGGTATCCAGACATTATATCTGGACATGAAACCGCCTGCTTCACCTTGGGATCTACACCTCATCCTCAAAGCCCTGAGGGATACACCCTTTGAACTGATGAATACCTGCTTCCTTTTCCGCCTATGCATGAAGACCGCCTTCCTCATAACAATCACATCTTCCAGACAAGTAGAAGAAATGAGGGTGCTTATGGCGGACTTGCCGTATACCACATTCTTCTGTGATAAGGTCACACTCCGCACGCATCCTAGGTTCTTACCTAAAATACACTCCTTTCACGTCAATGAACCTATACAGCTCCCAACATTTTTCCCAAAACCTCATGCTAACACCTTTTGAAGCAACAATGCACTCTTGATGTTCGCAGAGCATTATCCTTTTACCTGGATAGAACAAAAACCATTTAGGAAAACCCCCAGACTTTTTGTCTCTACTACTCAACATTCACAAGGAAATGCTATCTCTACACAGAGACTTTCCAAAATGGATTGCTGACTGCATACGCCTTTGTTACCAACTCAGACAAATACAATCTCCTACGTCTATTAGAACACACTCTACCAGAACTGTCTCCACCTCCATGGCCTTTCTCTGTAATGGCCTACTGTCTGACATTTGCAAGGCAGCTACCTGGACATCGAACTTTACCTTCGCTAATTACTACACTGTTATTCACACTGCAGTGTCTGACATCAGATTGGGTAGAGGTGTCTTGTCAACAGCCTTCTTGCCTCATCCGAAGTCCCAGCCATCCTAAGGGATACTGCTTTTCAGTCACCTGAAGTGGAGCACCCACAGGGACGTCCCTTGAAGAGGAGGAGGTGGTTACTCACCCTGTGCAGTAACTGATGTTCTCTGAGATGAGTGCTGCACAACCCGCCCTCCTCCCCTCTACTTTGGAATTCGTAACAGACTCCGTTGTAGAAAAAGAACTGAGGAGCCCCGGCTGTGTGTGTGCTATTCAAACACTGACAGCTTGAGAAACGTGCACAGCCTGTAGGGATACTGTGTACAAATCTCCAATCGTAGGCACTGAGATGCACCATTACCTGAAGTGGAGCACCCACAGGGACACTGATCTCAAAGAACGTCAGTTACCGCACAGGGTGAGTAACCTCCTCTTGCCTGCTGTGCATTCTTCTCCTCCTCCTCCTCTTCCTAATCAACAGTGTCTTCCTCGTTGTTGTCTGTGGCCGTCTGGGTCCCCTGGGAGGTATCCACAGAGAGTGTTTTCACATGGCACTGCTGTGTGTCCCTTTTTCCCCCATACCTTGTGCAATTTTTGGCTTAGATGTCAGCATTTCTTCTGCTGGTTCTGAGCTCTGCCTGCAGAGACTCTTCTCCCCACACAGCAATCAGATCCAGTGTGTCCTGTATGCTCCATGTTGGAGCACGTTTGCGTACCTGGGCAGCCATGGTCAGCTGTGGTGGTGAGCTCTCCACGCTGATCAAACAGGAAATGAAATTCAAAAGTTCCCAGGGCTTTTCCTGTTTTAGTGGCTGAAGTGCAGTGGAGTTGAAAGTGTTGTCCAGAGTGGACACTTTAGAGCACTCTGGGACACCTCCTGGAGGCCAAACAAATCGAAATACACCATGCTGTGTCTACACTACCCCTAATTAGACCTGGGAAGGTCGAATCTAGTGCTGCTCCTCTCGTTGAGGTGGTGTATAGGCGTCGATTTTAAAAACCCTTTAGGTTGGCAGGAAGGGCTCTGTAGTGTAGACAAGCTAATTATAAATTCAACCTAATACGGGGAATGTCCATCCAACGGCGTAGTGTAGACCATTCCTTAGAACAGTACCACTCGTAAGTCTTATGTTGTGGCAGATGTTTCTTCCTCTTCCCACCCCCACAAGATGCAGGAAGCAGCTCCTTTTGGATCCAGTGGAAACTGCTTCTTAAATCAGTCAAGGTTGCTTGAGAGCAATGTAAAATGTCATTGCTCCCTGTCTTCACTGGTCGAGAATTGTGACTTACCATATCTAAGCATTTCTAGTCACTGTAGTAGCTAGGTCATGACAGATGGTGGGCATGCCACTAACTCCACAGTTTTAAGAACTTTTCAAGCTTCTTGGCAGTGGAGGCAAAATTGGCTGAAGCTGCAGGTGGATTTTGATCAGCCAGAAGGGTTCTGGACTCAAGTGAAAAGCTAGTAAATATTTTTTCCTTAGAATTCTTGTTTAAAGCAATACCATGTTTTACAACTTTTAAAAATGAATTATTGAACTTATCTTTTACCTGATAAAACAACGCTGAGAGACCTCAACTTCTTTTTCCGCATCTCTTGTTTTTTTCTTTTTGAAGCCGATTGTGTATTAATGATGAGATCTACAAAGTTCCTAAGAGTACTTCAAACAGGAAGAGTTTAAAGTGGCTGTGCTATGAGCTAGACAGGCGTGTGACTTTTTTTCTGATAAATCTATTTGAAGTCAGTTTTCATAGGGAACGGATACAAGGTATATTTTTCAGTATTCCTTTACCATTGTGGTGGATTTAAATTTTCTGTAGGGAAACTTACAGTATTAGTGTCAGATCTTAGGAACCAACTTTAGTCTTGTCAGTCTCCCAAAGTGAAACTGAAAACTTTTAAACAATTACCTTCTAAGGTGATTCACAACAATATTTTTTTTGTTGGTGCTCACTGTTCAAATCCCAGTTACTGAAATAATGAAGTATTTATACAAGGACTAGTGGAGAGGCAAGAGTATTCAGACCTGTTGAGCCCTATGCTGCAGAAGTTTTTTAAAAATGAAAGATCTTAATCATTGACTTGTGAGGGCATTCTCATTTGTGAATCAATACCATGGAATTTTGTTAGAAGTGGCTAAAACTTAGCCTGTTGTCAGACATGACTCTTAAGTCCCCTAACCCTTCCTAAATACTTGTTGAACAGGATTTGGCACTGTTGTGAGGGTTAACTGTTGAACATACATCACAGAAATCAAGAAGCAGTACAGATGCTGCCTTCTTTAAAAAATTGACGTCTTGGTGCCACAAGTGTCCTGGGTTCATATTCCAGTTAGTAAGGCACCCTGACTGAAGAAAATCACAAGATGAGACTGCTGTCTCTGATTCACCACTGTTGATGTAGGTAGGTGTTTCAGCTGAAATACCTGTCTATCTCATCAACTCTGTGGCAGTATTCTGGTCTCCATTACCTTTGTCTGGACTGTTGCATATAGATGCAGGTTATCTACCTCCCACAATCTGCAGTGCAATCAGCCCACCTCCCAAAAAACTCTGTCCATCAACGTCTTATAGAAAAACTGCTGGCCAAGAGTCTTCAGTTTCTTAAACTAGTTCAGAACTGATATAACTCAAAAGATTTCAAAAGTTGTATGAGCATAAAATTGATATTATGGATTGGAGAATCAAACCCATTTTCTTTCTGTTTCATTTTTGTAATTTTAAAAGCATACATTGGGGGAAAAAGGTTTCAGAATGGTAGCCATGTTAGTCTGTATCAGCAAAAACAACGAGGAGTCCTTAGAGACTAACAAATTTATTTGGGGATAAGCTTTCGTGGGCTAGAACCCACTTCAGAAGCTCTTTCATGTTTAAAAAACATGATTTAAATGAGATGTTGTAGGTCACATTTAGCTAGGGAAAACTCTTGCAGAGGTGAGTTATAAATCCCTAAAAGAAGGGATTTTAAGATGATGTGTCAGTAATACTCTAAACTATTTCAGCTCTATTGGATGCTACAAGAATAAGTTCAATTTAAATTAATGTGATTTATGCTACTCCTAGTATGATTCTGAAAGCTCTGAACTGAAATAATTAATATAACAGAGATGGCTTGGTAGACACTGGCAGCAATCTTACCAGACAAACTCTGAAGAGTTTTTCCAGTATATAGTCTCTTGTTTAGGTTCTCTGAGAAAAACCTTGATCTCACAGTTCTATCAATGGAGTGCCTGTAAAAAAAACTTGTGCTAATCATGTGGCTTATAGTAAACAGACTTGTTGACAATTAAATGACATTGCAAGATTAAATTTGGTACAAAAATCTGACTTAATTTTTTCCCTTTTTTTTGCAGTCTCAGACTATGAATTACGTGGGACAGCTTGCAGGACAAGTTCTAGTTACTGTGAAGGAACTATATAAAGGCATTAACCAGGCCACTCTTTCGGGATGCATCGATGTAATTGTGGTTCGGCAGCAGGATGGTACATACCAGTGTTCTCCTTTCCATGTCCGATTTGGGAAGCTTGGGGTTCTGCGTTCTAAGGAAAAAGTGGTAAGTGTAGCAAATGGCATGGGCCTGGGGGATGAACCTGTCACTTGAAAGAAAAAATTATATATTTTTTCCTCTTATGCATGCACACCCTGCAGCAATGCTGAAGCCAGAACACTTTCACACACAGGCAGTATAAGATGATGGTTTTGAGGTCTGATAGATAATCTTTGGCTGCACAGTCATCTGATGAGGAATGGATCACTGCAAAGATAAGTGTGTGCAGATCAGGAAGGAAAGATGAGATTTCTGAGTGCTACACATTGAGCTTAATATGAGCCCAAGGGATGTATTGTCGTCCCATGGCTTTAGCTTTTGGAGCTTTTCCCAGTGCTGCTAGCTGAAGAAACATGGATCAAGTGGCTGATTCAGGGCTTTGGAGTGGAGCCCGGAGCTGGAGCTGCAGGTTTTTGCCTGGAGCTGGAGCAGAGTCAGAGCACAGTTCCAAAGCCCTGGATATTGTAGTACTGGGACCTCAGTTATTGCAGATTACTTATGCTTAGGGATTTTTATGTGTTAGTCATTACTCTCTTCCGCCTGTAACTTTCTTGATGCTATAAGAAATGTAATCAATACTCTACACACTTTATAGCAATCAAAGTTGCAAAAGAGTCTTATAACATGTTCAGGGGGTTTTCTCACACTTCAGTCAAATCTACCAGTTTGTCTCAAATTACAGCTTTTTACTAGTAAATGTGTATTTTCTTTTGTTGTTGTTTAAACGGGACTGGCTCTGATACACTGGAGGAGGAAGTGCTTCATACCACTTCTGGCCAACTGTAGTCACTGTATTGACTAGTTTAGGAGGTCTACCCTCCTAACATCTACCCCATCTTAGCTGGGAGGAGAGACACTGCAACATGAGATCTTTAGGACTAGGAGGAGAAGAAAAACTGAGAGGCTTTTGGAGAAGGTAAGAATGGCCATACTGGGTCAGACCATGGTCCATCTGCCTAGTACCCTGTCTTCTGACAGTGGCCAGTGCCAGAAGCCTCAGAGGGAATGAACAGAACAGGGCAATTATTGAGCGATTCATCCCCTGGCATCCAATCTGCCATCAGAAGTTTAGGGACACCCAGAGAATGAGGTTGTGTTCCTTACCATCTTGGCTAATAGCCATTGATGAACCTATCCTCCATGAACTCACCTAATTCCTTTTTGAACTCAGTTATATTTTTGGCCTTCACAACATCTCCTGACAATGAGTTCCACAGGTGGACTGTATGTTGTGTGAAGAAGTCCTTCCTTAGGTTTATTTTAAACCTGCTGCCAGATAATTTAATTGAGTGACCCCCCCAGTTCTTGTGGTATATGAAGGAGTAAATAACACTTCCCTATTCACTTTGTTGACCCCATTCATGATTTGATAGACCTCTATCCTATCCCCCTGTAGTCATCTCTTTTTCTAAGTTGAACAGCCCCAGAGTTTTTCATCTCTCCTTCTGTGGAAGCTGTTATATACTCCTAATTATTTCTGTTGACCTCTGTATCTTTTCCAATTGACTCTTTTTTTCAGATGGGGCAACCAGAATTGCACTCAGCGTTCAAGGTGTGAGCGTACCATAGAGTCATATAAATGGCATTCTGATATTTTCTTTATCTTATTTTCCGTCCCTTCCTATTGGTTCCTAATATTGTTAGCTTCTTTTCACTGCCGCCACACATTGAGTGGATGTTTTCAGAGAGCTATCCACAATGATTCAAAGATCTTTCTTGAAAGGTAACAACTAATTTAGACCCTATCATTTTGTATGTATGTTAGGATTGTTTTCTAATATGCATTACAGTAGAAACTCAGTTACGAACACCAGAGTTACGAACTGACTGGTGAGCCATACGCCTCATTTGGAACTGAAGTATGCAATCAGGCAGCAGTGGAGACCAAAAAAAAAAAAAGGGCAAATATAATACAGTACTGTGTTAAATGTAAACTATTTAAAAAAGATTTGACCAAGTAAGGAAACTGTTTCTGTGCTTGTTTCATTTAAATTAAGATGGTTAAAAGCAGCATTTTTCTTCTGCAAGTAAAGTTTTCAAAGCTGTCTTAAGTCAGCGTAAAAATAGTTCTTTTCAGTTTTGAAAAAAACCATGTAACATTTTGTTCAGAGTTATGAACAACTTCCATTCATGAGGTGTTCGTAACTCTCTTCTGCTGTGCTTTGTACTTAATCAACATTGAATTTCTTCTGCCATTTTTTTGCCTAGTGACCCAGTTTTGTGAGATTCTTTTGTCCAAAGTTTGTCAGCTTTGGACTTAACTACCTTCAGTAATTTTATATCAGTGACGCACCCCTGGGGTGCAATCTGGAACTGTGGGATCTTTGTGTCCCCTTAACTCTTCATCTGGGCTGTGTCTGTCAGTGCTGTGCTAGTGACAAGGAGGAAATCCCTCCAAGTGCTGCGATCACTCAGCCAACAACATGCAGGGACATACGCAGCTAAGTTGCATGAATGCTCTCCGAGCCACTCATGAAATATACAGGGGGAGACACCAGCAAATCCCTCTCCCCCACAGCCTTGCACCCCAGAAATTTACCGTCTTAACACTGCTCAAGACCTTCTCTTGAACAGTGCAAGCTCGTTAATTAGTTTGACACTTTGTCAAAGGATAGTGGATATGCACCATCCTTTGTAATCTGAGCAGATTCCCTAAGCACTTCAGATAAACTCACTGATAAGGATAAAAGATTAAATTAAACATATTAACTACAGAAAGATTGATTTAATTGCAGTTAACTCGCGTAATTAACTCAAATTAATTGTTGTTTTTAATTGCACAGTTAAACAATATAATTAATTGAAATGTTTTACATATTTTTGGATGTTTTTCTACATTTTCAAATATATTGATTTCAATTGCAACAGAATACAAAGTGTACAGGGCTCATTTTATATTATTATTTTTTATTACAAATATTTGCACTCTAAAAATGATAAACAAAATAGTATTTTTCAGTTCACTTCATACAAATACTGTAGTGCAATCTCTTAATGCAAAAGTGCAACTTACAAATGTAACTTTTTTGTTACATAACTGCACTCGAAAACAAAACAATGTAAAAGTTTAGAACTTACAAGTCCACTCAGTCCTACTTCTTGTTCAACCAGTTGCTCAAACAAGTTTGTTTATATTTACGTGAGATAATGCTGCCCATCATCTTATTTACAGTGTCACCTGAAAGTGAGAACAGACATTTGTATGGCACTTCTGTAGCCGGCACTGCAATGTATTTACCGTGCCAGATATGCTAAACATTCATATACCTATTCATGCTTCGGCCACCATTCCAGAGAACATGCATCCATGCTGATGACAGGAGTTAAAAAAAAAAAAAAAAAAAAAGTGACTGAGTTCATTTAGACAACACAGGGATAAAAATCACCAGTGGCCAGTTCTACATTCGCTGTCCCACGGTGTTAATGGGAGCTGCACCTATGTGAGATATCCCCAAAACTGCCCATACAGACAAAGCCATAGGCTGGTGAAACAGGGTTTGTGCCAACTGTGTTTAATCACTTTCTAAATTCAAGAATTTATGCTTCAGCTGCGGAAGTTGGTACTCACTCTGCTTGTGAAGTTTCCTTGTACAAGGCCCTCTACATAGAGCTGAGATTTGAAAGTCTTAACAAAGGATGAGAGAGACTCGATGGAAAGGCCCTTCAGTAATGTCTCATATTTATCTATCATAGACCATCTGCCATGCTCCAAAATTAAAAGACGCACGTTTCTGCAACAAGAGAAAAAAAGTACGATTGCTTTTTTTAATGGAGCATATTAATCACAGTTGATTTTTTAAAAAAAGAAACACCTTGCCGTTTCAGATGAGCTGTGGAGGAGGTTCCTTGGGCAGGACTGAAGAGGAGAGGAGGGTTTTACTCCCAGATATTTCCTAATTCCAACCAACAAAGGGTGTGTGTGTGTGTGTGTTGATGTGTGAGAGACCTGTTTTAAAACCCGAACGTTCTCAATGGGCTACCTTGAGAATGCTTGTAAGTTCCGCATGGTTTTGTCTTAAGCCTCCTATCATTCCCTCCTGGATCTGGGGCGACAGCTACGCTGCCCCTCAACTTAGAACGCATTATTTCAATAGTCTCGATGTTTCTAAGGACCGCAGGAGGTTACTCAGGTTCATCCTGTAAACCAGGATTTCACTTCATTTCGAGTTTCTCCCTTTTTGGCCTTTTGGCATCTGCGAGGTGTTCACAAATGCTATGGCAGAAAAGAGGTATCCCCGTTTTACCCGTACCTGACATTGTGTTGGTAAAGAGGCCACCCCGGACCCACAGTTTAGGCCAGTAGTCCAGCTCTATTAATTGACCTTTCAGATGTGGGGCCTGCTTGAAACCGAGCAGAAGGTCTACCTTCGGTGCAGAGGTTAAAGTTTATGAGCAGTACCCCAAATTCCTCTCAGGCCAGGGTTTCCTCCTAGAAATCTGCTTTCAGGCAATAAGGGCCCACGCTCATGACAACCCATTTTGTACATCAGACTGTTAGCACATGAAGACCGGTCCGCGTGGCACTATACGTAGTACAGCATTGCTAATGCTATGCCTCAGGACCCCTTCAAGGCATGGCTGGCCTCAGATGTACTCACCAAGCTGCCGATCCCTCCGACCACTCTGGTCTTCATCATTCTGCCGCACCGGTCCTTCGCCTCGCCTCAACTGCGGTAGAGAACGTCGCACCCTCTGTTGGATCACACATATCCTATGCGCGTCCCCATTTTGCCAGGAACCCAGCCCTCCATTATCCCTAGTTTCGTCGGATGTGTCAGTTTTAGGATGCGGAGCTCACCTAGGGCACCTCAGGACACAGGACCTGTGGTTCCCGGAGGAGCTCTCCCTACATATAAACATTAGGGAGCTAAGGGCGGTCAGCCTGGCCCGTCAGGTGTTCTTACCCACATCGTGAACAAGAACATGCTAGTGTTCACAGACAATATGGCAACCATGTTTTACCTCAACAGGTAGGAAGGGACTTGCTCTTCCTCCCTGTGTCAGGAAGCTATCTGCTTGTGAGAGTTCTGCATAATGCACTCGCTCCATCTCAAAGCTTCTCACATTCTGGGAGCCCGAAACAAGCTGACAGATCACCTCAACAGGTCTTTCTCCAAGTCATCTCGAATGGTCCTTTCGCTTTGATGTAGTAAGGGTAGTTTTCTAGTGATGGGAGACTCCCCAAGTAGACCTGTTTGCCAGAATAGGAAATGTCACCAGTTCTGCTCCCTGCAAGGCCACAGCCCAAGCTCACTCATGGATGCTTTCCTGCTCCCTTGGATGAGGCAACTGTTCTGTGCATTCCGTCCTCATTCCTCTCGTGCACTAAGTCCTGCTTATGAGCAAGCACAAGTCATTCTCGTAGCCTCAGCCTAGCCCTACCAGCACTGGTTCGCCATGCTGCTAGGCCTTTCAGTAATGACTCCAATGCTGCTTCCTTTCCTCCCAGACCTGATATCACAGGACCACGGTCGAATGTTCCACCCAAACTTCAGTGCCCTCCACCTAACAGCTTGGAAACTCTATGGTTATATCCCGAGGAGCTGGTCTGTTTGGAGCAAGTCTGCCAGGTTTTGCTATGTAGCAGGAAGCCCTCTACCAGAGCTACGTAACTTGCCAAATGGAAGTGTGTTTTCCATTTGGTCTTCCCAGCAAGGGGTTTCACCCATCTGGTCGTCACTGCAGACTGTTCTAGAGTATTTGCTACATCTGAAATAGCAAGGTCTAGCAATTTCATCAGGTGAAGTACTCCTGGCAGTGATTTTGGTGTTCCACATCTCAGTGGGTGACCAGTTGGTTTTCTCACATGAGATAACTATTGGTTTTCTCAAGGGCTTAGAAAGACTATGCCCACAGATTTGGGAGCTCATCAACTATGGGACCTAAACCGGTCTTGTCAAAACTCACAGGTCCCCCATTTGAGCAACTGGCAACATGCCCCTTGTTGTATCTTTTCTGGAAGGCTATCACTTTGGCAAGGAGGGTTTCAGAGATCAGGGCCCTTATGTCAAAACCCACATACACAGCCTTTTTTAAGGACTAGGTACAGCTTTGTCCTCATCTTGCGTTCCTCCAGAAAGAGTTTTTGCAATTTCATGCCATTTTCCTGCTGGTTTTCTCTCTGAAACCACACGCAAGCAGAGAGGAGCAATGTCTCCATACTCTGAATGTTAGACGCACCCTTGCTTTCTATATTAAGAGGACAAGACCGTTCTGTAGATCCACATAGCTTTTTGTGGCAGTGGCGGACAGGATGAAGGGCCTTCCTATTTCAGGTCAGAGGATTTCATCCTTTATCACATCATGCATTCACACGCTATGAGCTGGTGAGGGTCCCGCCACTGGCTATAGTGATGGCCTATTCTGCAAGGTGCAAGCTTTCTCAGCGGTGTTCCTGGATCAAGTCCTGATCCAGAACATCAGCAGAATGGTGACTTGGTCGTCGGTACATACATTTTTAGTCCCACTGTGCAATCACCCAGCAAGCTAAAGATGATGCTGGATTTGGTTGAACTGTGTTGCAGTCCGCATGTCCATGAATTCTGATCCTACCTCCTATGGTACTGCTTGGGAGCCACCTAGCATGGAATGGGCATGTGAAAGCACTCAAAGAAATAAAAACAGTTACTAATCTTTTCATAACTGTTGGTTTTTGAGATGTGTTGCACGTCTATTCCTGACCCACCCTTCTCCTACTCTGTCAGAATTGGCTGGCAAAAAGGAATTGAGGTATGGGTCAGATGGACGCCTTATACCAGCACATGAACAAGGGCACCAGAGGGTGCTAGAGCAGAACCAATGGATATCACTGAGGGAAAAATTTCTGGTGACTACATGCAGTGTGCACACCAAACATGGAATGGACTTGTGCAACGTATGTTGAAGAACAGCAGTTACGGAACCTTTAGTAACAGTTGTGTGTGTGTTTTTTTTTTTTTTAACTACTGGCTTCATCATGTCCCACTGTCAGGGGCAATTCCAGGCCCCAGCACGCCAAGCACATGCTTGGGGCGGCATGCCGTGGGGGGCGCTCTGCCGGTCACCAGGAGGGCGGCAGGCAGGGCTCCGGTGGACCCTCCCGCAGGCATGCCTGCAGGAGGTCTACCGAAGCTGCAGGACCAGCAGACCCTCTGCAGGCATGCCTGCTGGAGGTCCACTGAAGCCGCGGGATCGGCGACCGGCAGAGCGCCCCCCGCGGCATGCCGCCGTGCTTGAGGTGGTGAAATGTCTAGAGCTGACCCTGACCACTGTTAATAAGTAAGCATTCCAAGTGTAAGTTCATTATCACATTGAGGATGGCTCCATCTTATAAGTGTGGTTTTTTTCCATGTTAATCTTACTCCTGTTGTGTGTAACCTAAAACTTCATCTTCCTGGCAATATCTGTACTAGCTGCCATATTTGATATAGGCTGTCAAGTGCCCCTAACAAGGCAAAGGGACTAAATAGAAACAGATTTGTCATATTCAGACTTTAAAAGTGAGCAAAAAGCATATGGCTGCAACTTTTTAAACAGTAAGACAAGCCCATTGTATGTCCTTGTGACAAATACTGGGAATATAACCTCCAAAACTAAATACCTTTGAGTGGATTAAGCTAAATGAATGTCCAGTTGCCACAAAATAGGTGGCTTCACATTCACAAAATGAATAGTCTTGATTTGAATATTGAAGTTTCCTATTCTGTCTGAATGTTTTTGGCTGGAATTAACTTTGCTGCCCAGGATTTCATCATGGGAAAACAATATAAAATGCTGAGGCATTTACTCGTAAAACTTCACTCCTAAGTTCTAAAACAAATTTGATGCATACTGTTATTTTTGCTTTCTTATTTTGAAGTTCATGGATCTGAGCAAGAAGGGTAATCTCTTACCCCACCCACCTGCAACTAGTCTAACTTGGAGTACCTTTTACATTGGAAATACAATGGAAAATGGGGAGTCATGTGTCTTGTCTCCATTGTCATGTAAGCAGTACAACCAGTAGCAGCATTAATTGAGCTTCAGAAAGTAGTACACAAGACCCTCACTAGAACGCGGGGTTTTGGATCCATCTGCGGTCCCATGTTAACACGGGGACCACGTTACGATGGATTCCAATGCAAGTAATTAAATTTGCAGAGTCCTGCGCTATAAGCGAATTTGCGCTATATAGACACGCGTTCTAGGGAGGATCTGTTGTAGTCAAAACTCATGCCCAGAGGAGTATTACGGCTGATATTACATAAAATAAGGAACCAAGCCTTTAAAAGGTATTCAAGAGCAAAAACTGTTTATCTGCCATCCAGCATTCTGACCTTCACTCAGGGCTTGACTACACTAAAAAATTAAGTTGACTTAAGTCGACATACAGCATCCACAATAATTCATAGGATCATAGAATATCAGGGTTGGAAGGGACCTCAGGAGGTCATCTAGTCCAACCCCCTGCTCAGAGCAGGACCAATCCCCAACTAAATCATCCGAGCCAGGGCTTTTTCAAGCCTGACCTTAAAAATCGCTAAGAAAGGAGATTTCTTAACCCATTCCAGTGCTGCACCGCTCCTCTTCATGAAAGGTTTTTCCTCCTATCAACCTAAACCTCCGCACAGCAACTTGATGACATTATATCTGTGCTTTCTCTGCTACCACTGGAACATCTAGATCCTCCTGCTTTGGACCCCTTCCAGGATAGTTGAAAGCAGCTATCAAATCCCCCTCATTCTTTCTCCTTCTGCAACTAAACATCTCAGTTCCCTCAGCCTCCTCCTCATTAAGTCATTGCGCTCCACCCCCTAAATCATATTTGTTGACCCTCCGCTGGATCTTTCCAGTTTTTCCACACCTTCTATAGTAGTGGGGTGCCCAAACGAACACGTACTCCACATGAACGTCTCTACCAATATATAAGGGGGTAAGATCTATCTCCACGTATCTGCTGCAGTGCATCTACTTATACAGCCCAAAATGCTTCTCGTCCACTGTTAATCCGTAGGTCCTTTCTGTGGAACTAGCTGCTAGCCATTTGGTCCCTGTCTGTAACCAGTGCATGGATTCTCCATTCCTAAAATGCGGACTGTGCACTTGTCCTTAACGAATGTTGAAACCTCATCAGATTTCTTTTGCCCAATCCTAATTATGTTACAGGTTCCCTCTGTATCCACCTAACCCCTCCAGGGTATCTGACCACTCCTCCCGTTCAGTGGTCAATCTCAAACTGGCTGAGACTTGTATGTTTCATGCATCTTTCCAGAATCATTATTAGAAGATTTGAACAACAGCCCAGGGACTACCTTCCGCGGCACTACCGCTTTGATACTGTCTGCCAACTAGGGACATGAGCGATTGTCCTACCATTTTCTATCACCACCAAAAGCCATTCATCCGCCTATACTTCTTTAACGTTGCTGGCAATAAACTGTGGGAGACCATTCAAAAAGCTTTGCTTAAGGTCAAGAATAACACAGTCCACTGGGCTCATACCAAAGCCAGGTATTTCATCATAAGAAGGCAATAGTTATCCGAGCATGACTGCCCATTGATGAATTATGTGATCTTTCTGACACTTTCATCTCCTCTAAAGTTTCAGAATTGATTCTTGAAGGACTTGCTCCATGATTTTTCCGGGACTGAGGTGGAGGACCTGGCAGTGTTATCCCGATCCTTCTCCTTCCCTTTTTTAAGATGGCACTTACATTTGGCCTTTTTTCAGTCAATCAGGCCTTCCCGATCGCCAATGAGTTTTCAGAGATATGGCCAGGCGTCTCAAGTTGAATGGTAGTTCAAAATCCCCACACAAAACTTTTCCTCGTCAGATGGATGCGTCTCCACAGAACGCTTCTCCGATAGTGGAGGTAATTGACGTAGCCCGAGCCCCACAGCGACTGAACTGCAGCTGGATGCTGAGCTCCAGTTAAGGTGTAAGATTAAGCATGTGCTAATCTCAATAACCTCCTAATCTATCTTCCTAATAAAAGCCTGAGATTCTTTTGTTGGTAGGAGTACAAAATAGTGAGTATGACAGTCTTTTATGGGGAGAACCTGGGCAGTTGGGTGGAGTTCATAAAGTGGTCAGGCATAAATAAAAATAATATCAAAAAGGAACAGCTTAAGGAAATATTTGTTTTTTTGTGCTGTGTAGTGGAAGATTACTTCTACATATTAATGTCTTTGCTACCCACGAATTGATATAGAAATTAATGGATGATCACAGTTGACTTCCCCAAACAATGAAAAAAGCTTGAGGTGGACATAGGAGAAGCTTTCTTCGTACAGGAAATGAAGAAGATTATTTAATGATAGTTTTGTGAGGCATTTAAGAGTACATTAGCTGAGTACATTGTTTTAGTTAGTTATATGCTTAGTAAGTCTGCTGCTGGTTCTCATGTCTCAATTATTAAAATACAGCCATTTTATAATTGATTTTTATATGCTGATTCATACAACTTGCATTATCTTTCTGCCAATAGTTCAATAATAACGGTATCTAACCTCATTTTCTGGTGCAGGAAAGTAACACAGATCCTCCATTATCACACTTTGTTTTTCAGAGTGTATAAGGAAGATGCTGACTTTTCAACCTTGTTTGCTAACAATAATATATTTATGTTATTACTGTTTGGGTGATGTTGCACTTACAAGACTGTGCAGTGACTATTAACTACTCTTTGCAAGTGATTCAAGTCACTTGAGTGTTACTGATCTCAAGTATGTGGTTTTTAATTGGCATGCTGTGCAGTTCTTATCTCTGATATTCACTAAGTTAACTTGTTTTCCAAAGTACCAGGGGTATGTCTACACTACAGAATTATTCTGATTTTACATAAACCGGTTTTTGTAAACAGATGCTATAAAATTCGAGTAGACGCAGCCACACACTAAGCCATTAATTCGGCGGGTGCGTCCATGTATCCGAGCGAGCGTCACAATTTCCGGCTGTTGCACTGTGAGGTAGCTTACCCGTAGCTATCTTATAGTTCCACATCTCCCCCGCCCATGTAATTCTGGGTTGAGATCTCAAATGCAAAAACAGTGTCGCGGGTGATTCTGGGTAAATGTGGTCACTCAATATCCTTTACTCGTTGAAAGGCAAACGGGCAGACATAGCATTTGCACCCTTTTCCCGCGAGTGCCTGGAAGACGCTAGAAGTCATGGCAAACCAGAAGCCTGTTTTGTATTTGACCCTTCAGGCATTGGAGCTCAGCCTAAGATATCTTCGGGTGACTGGTGGGATAGCTGGTAGATACCTCAGTAACCCCTTCCCTCCTCTAGAGATCCATTTGATGCTTGGTTTTGTTACGCTTGTCACACCAGACCACTGTGCTGCGGACACTGTCTACAAGTCAACATGCAACGAGATCTGTGGGACTCTATCTTCATTAGCACTGAGGAATTTTTTCAAATGCTTTTGTATTTCGTCTTCTGTACAGATCTCTGATAGAACAGATTTTTCTCCCCATCAAGTGATCAGATCTGCTATCTGCCACGTACAGTCCATCTTGAGCTCTTTGTGAGTTTTGAGGGACTGAGCATCACCACCCGTGCTGTATTTAGCTCACCCGCTGGGAAAACAGGAAATGAAATTCAAAAGATTCGCTGGGGCTTTTCTGTCATTCTCTGGCCAGGTTGCATATCCGAGTTCAGATTTGCTTTCTAGAGCGGTCAACATGATGGCTAGTGTGGTGATACCGCCGGAGGCCATACCGTTGCATTTACGGCCACACTAACCCTAATACCGACATGGCAATACGCCGATTTCAGCGCTACTCCTTATCATCGGGGGGAGTACAGGAAATCGTTATAGTAAAGAGCCCCTAATTAATAATCCGATATAAAGTGCCCGCTCGCTTGTTGTTGGAGGGTTGCAGGTTGAAATATTTATAACGCTGCTAAATTCGGTTTAAACGCGTCTGTACCAGGCCTAGAGAATATTGTAGTGGCTTGGTTTCGTGCATTACAGTTGTCCTGATATTTCCCCCAAGCCTCTTGATTTGTATTTTCAGGCTTTGCTCGACTTACACATATCTGTTGCCTTAAAAATATAGCCTGGGGATGAGGTAAGCCCAAGAGTAAATAGTACAGAATAGTTACTGCTTAATAAGAAATTAAACTATCAACCAAAAAGTATACTCTGAGGCTTGTCCTACATTATGCAGGCTTTTAGCTCACAAGGGTTGTTCGATACTCTTGTTTGCTGAAATAAGTCAGCGTATATTGAATGCTTCTATTGGTATCATCTAGTACGGGCCTTTTTGCAAAATACTTCCAGCCTCATAGAGTTTGGCAGTAGCTTTGTTAAGCAGGAGAGCGCCTGCCATTTGTGCACTGCCATTTTTCCCTAGTAGCCAACTTTGTCTTTGAGTCGAGTTGGGCTTTTTGTCCGCAGTGAGACAAGCCCTTAAGTGAAACAAGATGGTTCCACAAAACAGAGTTATGCGTAATAGCTATCACACTTTAAATTCTACATCGCCCTACATATACTTTTCACTAACTTCGCTGAATAGACAAGCCTTACTTCCTTCAGTACTTATATTCATAGCATAATGTATTACGCATGCACATATGTCAAAGCTTGTCTAAGTTGAATGATCTTTGGTGAAATTCGATAAAGCCTCTCTCACACATCCTGGTCAGGGGAGCTTGGGTTCACAGACATTGATATTTTGGAGGAATAGGAGGCATACCAAAAGTAAACACCTTTTGACAAATGACAATACAAACACTTAGATTATTAAGGAATGTCTGATCAAAGTCATGAACTTTGCAAAATCTTACTGAACTAGCTATTGGATACGGGTGGTGGGAAAAATTGGCAGTTTCTTGTATTCTTATGAAATAAAAAACACACTGTTAGACATGTGTTGTGACTCATTCACAATGGAAGGGAAAAATGAGCAATCAGATTATTAATACCCAATTAAATATAACTTGTGGAAGAAAACCATAATGTCTAGGAAGAGATGGAGTACTCAGATTCTAACAAGCTAAAAAGATCTAAGTACATCGGGAAGTATGAAGCCTGTCCAGCAGTCAAGTAGGGCCACTGAATGATTGAGCTTCTACAGGAGCACTCAAGAAGAACTGTAGAGAAGTTACATTAATTATTTGCATCAGTCTCACTGCAGAGGATCGTGCAGGGAGTATCCCATACCTGAGCCATATTTTTTAAGGCAAATTGAGGAACTAATCCCAGACGTTGAAGTGTCCAGTGTAGAGCAGGTTTTTAACAAATTGTATAACTTAAACAGTAATAGTCACCTAGACCAATGTATTCCATCGAAGTGTTCTTGAAGGAACTCAAATATGAAATTGCAGAACTACCACTGGGTAATGTAATCCTTATATTAAATCAGCTGCCTGTACTAGATTAACTTAAGGGTAGGTAAATTAGACCCAATGTTTAATAAAAAGGATCCAGAGGAGCTGGAGTTACACCAATCTATTGAAATTCTTTGAGGGAGTGTCAAACATGTGGACAAAGGGATCCAGTGCAATATATTGTGTATTTGACTTTCAGATTTGACAGGTCTCTCACCAAGGCCTCTAAGCGAACTAACGGTCAGAGCGATAAGAGGAAGGTATGTGCCTGCATGGTCTGTAATTGGTAAAAACGACAGGAATATCAGGTAAGGATAATGCGTCAGTTATTCATAATGGAAAGAGTAAAATAGTGGTGTCCCCCTGGGGATTCTATACTGGAAACAAAGTATGCTGTATCAACAGATCGGAAATACAGATAAATCGTGAGTGGCAATTAGCAACGATACAGAATTACAATCATGATAGGGCCTCTCGGTTGTCAATAGAGGTCGCAGAAGTCACGGATTACCCGGAAGCCCAGAGACACAGCGCTCAGGCGGCCTGGCGACAGCCAACACTGGCCGCTGCTGGATGTGCTTGCAAGTGAGCCACTCAGGTGCCCTGCAGCCAGCCTACACCAGGGCCTGCTGGAGCACCAGGCCACGTGCACTATCCGCTGCTTCTGGTGGTCCTGCAAGCTAGCCCTGGGAACGTCTGGACAACAGCCAGTGTCAGACTAGCCCTAAGAGATCACCTGAGCACAAACAAGTCCGCAGGCAGTGATCAGCTTTGCAGCTTAGGTGCTCCTGTCACGCGGTCCCTCGGCGCCAGAGCTTCCCCCTCCGTGAAATAGCGACAGCAAAACAGAAACCACCGGGCTCCCCTTTGCATTGGCCAAAGCAGAAGTGGTGACCCTTCCGCCTACACCCCCCCCAGAAACAACACACACAGCTAGTGCTGCGACCTCCCCAGTTCCCCCCAAGAAGTCAATCGGGAATATTTATAAGTATAGGCAATAGGGTTTTTATTTTGGCAGGGGTTTTTTTTTTGTTTTGTGTTGGCCCGTTGGAAAACCCGGGTCCCCCAATGGGGGAAAAACCTTTTGCTCCGTTGAGTAGAAATCATAGCCCTACTCATGATGTTGAGTCCAAAGCAGACTGTGAGACGTACAAAAGGGATCTCACAGAACGGTGGACTAGGCAATAAATGGCAAGATGAAATTCTTGTTATAAATGATAAGTAATGCATGTTGAAACACATCCCAACTACACATACACAGATGATGGATAAATTATCTGTTACCACTAGCAGAAAGAGCTCTCCTCATGAAACATCTTTCATTGCAGCTCACAAACTACATTTATTTATATTGTTAGGCATTAAGGAAAGGGACAGAAAATAATAATGCCAATAATAAACCATGATATACCGCCCTAAATACTGGATACTTCAGAATATTTAAATTGAAAATGACTAGAGAAGGACAACAATGATAAGGGTATGGAAAATCTTTTTATAAGACTGACTTCTCGTCTGGAAAGATACCAGTAAAAGCGATATAACACAGTCTATATACTCCTTACATAATGAAATAATAGAGGTTAAAACAAAACAAAAAATTCACACAATGCAGCAGTCACTGTTGAACACATTGCCAGCAGATGTTCCTGAATGGCCAAAAACTAATATTATGAAAGTCCAAAAAAAGAAATTGGATAATTCATGGAGAATAGATGCCATACAATGGTTATTAGCCCAGAGAATGGTCAGGGATGCAACCCTGTATGGGTGTCCCTCTGATTGCCTAAAGGGAAGTAACTCGTTGCACTGTTCTGTTACTCCGTCTAAGCTGCATTAGGCCCGATTGTCAGATCACTGATAGACATGGATCTAATCCAGTAAATGGATATCTTAATATAACAAACATGATAAAATCAAAACTGAAGCA
>NC_133770.1:213808681-213821980 GCF_003597395.2 Chelonoidis abingdonii
TTTTTTTTTTAAAATGCTGTCACATTCATTAAGCCTAACTCAGCTTTCCCAGCAGACTCTCACCTTTTATATCAGCCATGGAAGCTAGACTGCTTTTAGGTGGTTCCAAAGATGAAGAGGAAGCCCTGGTTTCTTTCTTTTCTGTCTGCAGTCAAGGCAATGTGAGATTTTAGCTATATAAGCCTGAAAGTAAGAGGGGAAACATTACCGGAAAAGTTTCCTTGTAGCATTTCTAAATCTGTGGTCAGAACTGCTTATGTCACACTGGTGAAGCATCTGCATGTATTTAAGCAATGACATTGCTGCTACTTGTCAAATTCAGTACTACTTACTTTAGGCTTTCCAGAGTGCTCTTTAAACAGTTAAATCACAATAAAAAAAAAAATCAGAAAACCTGTGGTCCTCTTGACGTATTGAGACTCCAGGCAGCTATACATTCTCAAGTATGTGGTGGTGTTTGACCCCTATTTGATCAATTTCATGTCACAGTTTGGATCTACTAAAATAACTTATCGGTAGTTCTCATTACCCCAAATAAGATATTCTGACTTCTTCTAAAATGTCGTCTTTTTGCACTTGAAACTTAAATGTCTGATTTGCAGCTTATTTAAAAAAGCCCTGGAAGCCCTGAACCTCAGCACCAAGAGTCGGTGCCGGTGTAGCTGGTGGAGGCAGAGTCTGCTGGGGCATCTACTGATGTACCAAAAGGTGTCCTGGGGGCGCAAGCTGGCTCCATGGAGTAGGAGCCCCTGAGGTAAACACTGCAAGGGAAGCTGGAGACCTCAGGGGGCTCAGTGCTGAGAGCAGTGGCTGTAAAAGCTGCGCCGCCACTTGTACTGTCAGCAGCGTAACAGCACTTGGCACTGTACTGACAAAGGTAGCCAAAGGAGAGATGAAAGAGGCGGGCAACTGGAAGCTGTACCCAATGGCTGTCTCCATTTCCTTCCCATCATCCAAAACCGCTGAATTCGAATCATGCCCGACAATATCGAGTGCATGTTTTATGTGAGCAGACACAGGGGAGCCCGGTCACACTCCCTCTCCGCAGAGGCAGTAAAACTTTGGAACTGGTGCCTTCAACACAACATCCATATCTCCTCCTCATACCTGCCAGGTTCTCAGAATACCACCACAGACGAGCTTAGCTGATTGTTCCCTATGCAACATTAGTGGAAACCCAATGACACCATTCTTTGCAACATTTTCCAGACCTGGGGTTATCCCCAACTGGATCTATTTGCCAGAACAACAAACAAAAAATGTCCGACATTCTGCTGCAGAGCAGGCCTGGGGAGACGCCTTTATGTTCCCTGGCCTGAAACTCTCATGCATGTGTTCCCACCAATGCCTCTGTTGCACAGAGTAATTCAGAAGATATGAACAAACAGAGCCAACATCATTCTCATAGCCCCAGCGTGGCCCAGACAAAAAGGTCTGTGCAATAGAGGCATTGATGGGAACGCATACATGAGTTTTGGTCCAGGTCTCATTTTAGTATTTCTTCCTGCACATGTCGGTCAAGCCACCCATTCCCCTTCCCCTACTCAGCAACCTCCTATCACAATGCAGGGGACAACTATTGCACCCCGACGTACGTTATCTCCACCTGAAGGCCTGGCTGATCAATGGTTCTCTAATGCGAAGTTAACCTATTCGGACCAAGTACGCACTGTTTTGCTACACAGCGAACACACAACATGCACACTACCTACCTTCATAAATGGAAATGGTTCACATCTTGGTGTGCTGACAAGCAGACCTCTCCAGTTTCTGCTTCACTCCCACTGATACTGGATTACCCGTTACACGTTAAAACATCTGGCCTCTCTACTAGCTCACTCAAGGTCCAACTCGCGGCAATCGCTCCCTTCCACCATAAGATTGACAACGTAATGGTCTTGCCCATCCAATCACCAAAAGGTTCCTGAAGGGTATCCAGACATTATATCTGGACATGAAACCGCCTGCTTCACCTTGGGATCTACACCTCATCCTCAAAGCCCTGAGGGATACACCCTTTGAACTGATGAATACCTGCTTCCTTTTCCGCCTATGCATGAAGACCGCCTTCCTCATAACAATCACATCTTCCAGACAAGTAGAAGAAATGAGGGTGCTTATGGCGGACTTGCCGTATACCACATTCTTCTGTGATAAGGTCACACTCCGCACGCATCCTAGGTTCTTACCTAAAATACACTCCTTTCACGTCAATGAACCTATACAGCTCCCAACATTTTTCCCAAAACCTCATGCTAACACCTTTTGAAGCAACAATGCACTCTTGATGTTCGCAGAGCATTATCCTTTTACCTGGATAGAACAAAAACCATTTAGGAAAACCCCCAGACTTTTTGTCTCTACTACTCAACATTCACAAGGAAATGCTATCTCTACACAGAGACTTTCCAAAATGGATTGCTGACTGCATACGCCTTTGTTACCAACTCAGACAAATACAATCTCCTACGTCTATTAGAACACACTCTACCAGAACTGTCTCCACCTCCATGGCCTTTCTCTGTAATGGCCTACTGTCTGACATTTGCAAGGCAGCTACCTGGACATCGAACTTTACCTTCGCTAATTACTACACTGTTATTCACACTGCAGTGTCTGACATCAGATTGGGTAGAGGTGTCTTGTCAACAGCCTTCTTGCCTCATCCGAAGTCCCAGCCATCCTAAGGGATACTGCTTTTCAGTCACCTGAAGTGGAGCACCCACAGGGACGTCCCTTGAAGAGGAGGAGGTGGTTACTCACCCTGTGCAGTAACTGATGTTCTCTGAGATGAGTGCTGCACAACCCGCCCTCCTCCCCTCTACTTTGGAATTCGTAACAGACTCCGTTGTAGAAAAAGAACTGAGGAGCCCCGGCTGTGTGTGTGCTATTCAAACACTGACAGCTTGAGAAACGTGCACAGCCTGTAGGGATACTGTGTACAAATCTCCAATCGTAGGCACTGGGATGCACCATTACCTGAAGTGGAGCACCCACAGGGACACTGATCTCAAAGAACGTCAGTTACCGCACAGGGTGAGTAACCTCCTCTTGCCTGCTGTGCATTCTTCTCCTCCTCCTCCTCTTCCTAATCAACAGTGTCTTCCTCGTTGTTGTCTGTGGCCGTCTGGGTCCCCTGGGAGGTATCCACAGAGAGTGTTTTCACATGGCACTGCTGTGTGTCCCTTTTTCCCCCATACCTTGTGCAATTTTTGGCTTAGATGTCAGCATTTCTTCTGCTGGTTCTGAGCTCTGCCTGCAGAGACTCTTCTCCCCACACAGCAATCAGATCCAGTGTGTCCTGTATGCTCCATGTTGGAGCACGTTTGCGTACCTGGGCAGCCATGGTCAGCTGTGGTGGTGAGCTCTCCACGCTGATCAAACAGGAAATGAAATTCAAAAGTTCCCAGGGCTTTTCCTGTTTTAGTGGCTGAAGTGCAGTGGAGTTGAAAGTGTTGTCCAGAGTGGACACTTTAGAGCACTCTGGGACACCTCCTGGAGGCCAAACAAATCGAAATACACCATGCTGTGTCTACACTACCCCTAATTTGACCTGGGAAGGTCGAATCTAGTGCTGCTCCTCTCGTTGAGGTGGTGTATAGGCGTCGATTTTAAAAACCCTTTAGGTTGGCAGGAAGGGCTCTGTAGTGTAGACAAGCTAATTATAAATTCAACCTAATACGGGGAATGTCCATCCAACGGCGTAGTGTAGACCATTCCTTAGAACAGTACCACTCGTAAGTCTTATGTTGTGGCAGATGTTTCTTCCTCTTCCCACCCCCACAAGATGCAGGAAGCAGCTCCTTTTGGATCCAGTGGAAACTGCTTCTTAAATCAGTCAAGGTTGCTTGAGAGCAATGTAAAATGTCATTGCTCCCTGTCTTCACTGGTCGAGAATTGTGACTTACCATATCTAAGCATTTCTAGTCACTGTAGTAGCTAGGTCATGACAGATGGTGGGCATGCCACTAACTCCACAGTTTTAAGAACTTTTCAAGCTTCTTGGCAGTGGAGGCAAAATTGGCTGAAGCTGCAGGTGGATTTTGATCAGCCAGAAGGGTTCTGGACTCAAGTGAAAAGCTAGTAAATATTTTTTCCTTAGAATTCTTGTTTAAAGCAATACCATGTTTTACAACTTTTAAAAATGAATTATTGAACTTATCTTTTACCTGATAAAACAACGCTGAGAGACCTCAACTTCTTTTTCCGCATCTCTTGTTTTTTTCTTTTTGAAGCCGATTGTGTATTAATGATGAGATCTACAAAGTTCCTAAGAGTACTTCAAACAGGAAGAGTTTAAAGTGGCTGTGCTATGAGCTAGACAGGCGTGTGACTTTTTTTCTGATAAATCTATTTGAAGTCAGTTTTCATAGGGAACGGATACAAGGTATATTTTTCAGTATTCCTTTACCATTGTGGTGGATTTAAATTTTCTGTAGGGAAACTTACAGTATTAGTGTCAGATCTTAGGAACCAACTTTAGTCTTGTCAGTCTCCCAAAGTGAAACTGAAAACTTTTAAACAATTACCTTCTAAGGTGATTCACAACAATATTTTTTTTGTTGGTGCTCACTGTTCAAATCCCAGTTACTGAAATAATGAAGTATTTATACAAGGACTAGTGGAGAGGCAAGAGTATTCAGACCTGTTGAGCCCTATGCTGCAGAAGTTTTTTAAAAATGAAAGATCTTAATCCTTGACTTGTGAGGGCATTCTCATTTGTGAATCAATACCATGGAATTTTGTTAGAAGTGGCTAAAACTTAGCCTGTTGTCAGACATGACTCTTAAGTCCCCTAACCCTTCCTAAATACTTGTTGAACAGGATTTGGCACTGTTGTGAGGGTTAACTGTTGAACATACATCACAGAAATCAAGAAGCAGTACAGATGCTGCCTTCTTTAAAAAATTGACGTCTTGGTGCCACAAGTGTCCTGGGTTCATATTCCAGTTAGTAAGGCACCCTGACTGAAGAAAATCACAAGATGAGACTGCTGTCTCTGATTCACCACTGTTGATGTAGGTAGGTGTTTCAGCTGAAATACCTGTCTATCTCATCAACTCTGTGGCAGTATTCTGGTCTCCATTACCTTTGTCTGGACTGTTGCATATAGATGCAGGTTATCTACCTCCCACAATCTGCAGTGCAATCAGCCCACCTCCCAAAAAACTCTGTCCATCAACGTCTTATAGAAAAACTGCTGGCCAAGAGTCTTCAGTTTCTTAAACTAGTTCAGAACTGATATAACTCAAAAGATTTCAAAAGTTGTATGAGCATAAAATTGATATTATGGATTGGAGAATCAAACCCATTTTCTTTCTGTTTCATTTTTGTAATTTTAAAAGCATACATTGGGGGAAAAAGGTTTCAGAATGGTAGCCATGTTAGTCTGTATCAGCAAAAACAACGAGGAGTCCTTAGAGACTAACAAATTTATTTGGGGATAAGCTTTCGTGGGCTAGAACCCACTTCAGAAGCTCTTTCATGTTTAAAAAACATGATTTAAATGAGATGTTGTAGGTCACATTTAGCTAGGGAAAACTCTTGCAGAGGTGAGTTATAAATCCCTAAAAGAAGGGATTTTAAGATGATGTGTCAGTAATACTCTAAACTATTTCAGCTCTATTGGATGCTACAAGAATAAGTTCAATTTAAATTAATGTGATTTATGCTACTCCTAGTATGATTCTGAAAGCTCTGAACTGAAATAATTAATATAACAGAGATGGCTTGGTAGACACTGGCAGCAATCTTACCAGACAAACTCTGAAGAGTTTTTCCAGTATATAGTCTCTTGTTTAGGTTCTCTGAGAAAAACCTTGATCTCACAGTTCTATCAATGGAGTGCCTGTAAAAAAAACTTGTGCTAATCATGTGGCTTATAGTAAACAGACTAGTTGACAATTAAATGACATTGCAAGATTAAATTTGGTACAAAAATCTGACTTAATTTTTTCCCTTTTTTTTGCAGTCTCAGACTATGAATTACGTGGGACAGCTTGCAGGACAAGTTCTAGTTACTGTGAAGGAACTATATAAAGGCATTAACCAGGCCACTCTTTCGGGATGCATCGATGTAATTGTGGTTCGGCAGCAGGATGGTACATACCAGTGTTCTCCTTTCCATGTCCGATTTGGGAAGCTTGGGGTTCTGCGTTCTAAGGAAAAAGTGGTAAGTGTAGCAAATGGCATGGGCCTGGGGGATGAACCTGTCACTTGAAAGAAAAAATTATATATTTTTTCCTCTTATGCATGCACACCCTGCAGCAATGCTGAAGCCAGAACACTTTCACACACAGGCAGTATAAGATGATGGTTTTGAGGTCTGATAGATAATCTTTGGCTGCACAGTCATCTGATGAGGAATGGATCACTGCAAAGATAAGTGTGTGCAGATCAGGAAGGAAAGATGAGATTTCTGAGTGCTACACATTGAGCTTAATATGAGCCCAAGGGATGTATTGTCGTCCCATGGCTTTAGCTTTTGGAGCTTTTCCCAGTGCTGCTAGCTGAAGAAACATGGATCAAGTGGCTGATTCAGGGCTTTGGAGTGGAGCCCGGAGCTGGAGCTGCAGGTTTTTGCCTGGAGCTGGAGCAGAGTCAGAGCACAGTTCCAAAGCCCTGGATATTGTAGTACTGGGACCTCAGTTATTGCAGATTACTTATGCTTAGGGATTTTTATGTGTTAGTCATTACTCTCTTCCGCCTGTAACTTTCTTGATGCTATAAGAAATGTAATCAATACTCTACACACTTTATAGCAATCAAAGTTGCAAAAGAGTCTTATAACATGTTCAGGGGGTTTTCTCACACTTCAGTCAAATCTACCAGTTTGTCTCAAATTACAGCTTTTTACTAGTAAATGTGTATTTTCTTTTGTTGTTGTTTAAACGGGACTGGCTCTGATACACTGGAGGAGGAAGTGCTTCATACCACTTCTGGCCAACTGTAGTCACTGTATTGACTAGTTTAGGAGGTCTACCCTCCTAACATCTACCCCATCTTAGCTGGGAGGAGAGACACTGCAACATGAGATCTTTAGGACTAGGAGGAGAAGAAAAACTGAGAGGCTTTTGGAGAAGGTAAGAATGGCCATACTGGGTCAGACCATGGTCCATCTGCCTAGTACCCTGTCTTCTGACAGTGGCCAGTGCCAGAAGCCTCAGAGGGAATGAACAGAACAGGGCAATTATTGAGCGATTCATCCCCTGGCATCCAATCTGCCATCAGAAGTTTAGGGACACCCAGAGAATGAGGTTGTGTTCCTTACCATCTTGGCTAATAGCCATTGATGAACCTATCCTCCATGAACTCACCTAATTCCTTTTTGAACTCAGTTATATTTTTGGCCTTCACAACATCTCCTGACAATGAGTTCCACAGGTGGACTGTATGTTGTGTGAAGAAGTCCTTCCTTAGGTTTATTTTAAACCTGCTGCCAGATAATTTAATTGAGTGACCCCCCCAGTTCTTGTGGTATATGAAGGAGTAAATAACACTTCCCTATTCACTTTGTTGACCCCATTCATGATTTGATAGACCTCTATCCTATCCCCCTGTAGTCATCTCTTTTTCTAAGTTGAACAGCCCCAGAGTTTTTCATCTCTCCTTCTGTGGAAGCTGTTATATACTCCTAATTATTTCTGTTGACCTCTGTATCTTTTCCAATTGACTCTTTTTTTCAGATGGGGCAACCAGAATTGCACTCAGCGTTCAAGGTGTGAGCGTACCATAGAGTCATATAAATGGCATTCTGATATTTTCTTTATCTTTTTCCGTCCCTTTCCTATTGGTTCCTAATATTGTTAGCTTCTTTTCACTGCCGCCACACATTGAGTGGATGTTTTCAGAGTAAACAACCCAACTTAAAATTTTAATTTTAGGACCCTAATTTTTTTGTCTGTATGGTAGGATGTATCATTCTAATAGGCATTACAGATAGGAAACCATCAGTTCAAACGAACCCAAAATTACAGAACGAACGGTGAGCCATAACGCCTAACAAAGTATAGTTGAGAAAACAATAAGTAAATGCAAATCAGGCAGCTAGTGAAGACCAAAAAAAAAAAAAAGGGCAATAATAAATACAAGATACTGTGTTATGTAAACTAATTCATAAAAAAGATTTGACCACAGAAGGGAAACATGTATATCTTGCTATTATTCACTTTAAAAATTAACAATGGATCAAAAGCAGGACATTTATTCTTTCATGACAAGTAAGATTCAAAGCTGTTCTTAAAGATCAGCAGTAAAAAATTAATTCTTTTCAGTTTTACGGAAAAAAAACCACTGGTAACAATTTGTTCCAGAGTTATATAAGACAACTCTCCATTCATGAGGTGTTACGTTTGACTCTTCTTTCTGCTACTTGTGCTTTGTACTTAATTCAACATTGAATTTCTTCTGCATTTTCTTGCCTATGACCCAGTTTATGTGAGATTCTTCTGTCAAAGTTTTGTCAGCTTTGGACTTAACTTACTTCCGAGGTAATTTTATATCAGTGACGCAGCCCCTGGGTTGCATCTGAATGTGGATCTTTGTGTCCCCTTAACTTCTTCATTTCTGGGCTGTGTCTTCAGTGCTGTGCTAGTGACAAGGAGAAATCCCTCCAAGTGCTGCATCACTCAGCCAACAACATGCAGGGACATACGCAGCTAAGTTGCTATGAATTGCTCTCCGAGCATCATGAAAATATACAGGGGGAACCCAGCAATCCCTCTTCCCCACAGCTTGCACCCCAGAAATTTTACCGTTCTTCCTAACACTGCCTTCCAATGACCTTTTTACAGTCAAGCTCCTCACGTTAATTAGTTTGCACTTCAGGTGTGGAATTGCAACATCTTTGTAATCCTGAGCAAATTCCCTAAAGCACTTCAGATAAACTCACTATAAGATAAAAGATTAAATTTAAACATATTAACTACAGAAAGATTGATTCAATGCCAGTTTAACCGCGTTAATTTAACTCAATTACATGTTGTCTTTTAATTGCACGTTAAACAATATAATTAATTGAAATGTTTTACATATTTTGGATGTTTTTCTACATTTTTCAAATATATTATTCAATGCAAAGGATACAAGTGTACAGCTCATTTTAGATATTATTTATTACACATATTGTGCACTCTAAAATGTTACAAATTAGATTTTTTCAGTTCACTTCATTACAATATACTGTTGTGCAATCTCTAATGCAAGAAGTGCACACTTACAACATGAACTTTTTTTTAATAAACTGCACTCGAAACAAACAATGTAAAAGTTATAGACTACAATCCACTCAGTCCTACTTCTTGTTCAACCTAGTTGCTCAAACAAGTTTGTTTATATTACGTAGAGATAATGCTGCCTCATTCTTATTACAGTTCAACCTGAAGTGGAGACATTTGTATGCACTTGTCTGTAGCGCACGCAATTATTTACCGTGCCAGATATGCTCAACATTCATATACCTATTCATGCTCGGCCACCATTCCACGAGACATGCACCATGCTGATACAGAGTTAAAAAAAAAAAAAAAAGTAGTTAAATTTGACGAACTTCTTAGGGAGAATTGTTTTCTTCCTGCTTCTTTTTCACCTCGCATTTAGCATATATATCTGAGCAATTGGCTGAACCAGAAATAGGGACCTGAATGACTTATAGGCTCTAAAGGTTTAACATTATTTATTTTTGAATGCAGGTCTTTTTTGTACATATCTACGTTTGTAGTTTCACTTTCATGATAAAGAATTGCTACTACATTAATTGTATAGGTCAATTAGAAAAATACTATTTTTTTTTTTTACAGTGCAAATAGTTAATATCAAATATAAAATGACACAGTACACTTGTAATTCTGTTTGTGTTTTGGAAATCAAATATTTGAAAGTAGAAAACATCAAAATATGAAATATAATGGTATTCTATTATTGTTTATTTAACAGCACTATTATCTACGATTGCTTTTTTTAATGGAGCATATTAATCACAGTTGATTTTTTAAAAAAAGAAACACCTTGCCGTTTCAGATGAGCTGTGGAGGAGGTTCCTTGGGCAGGACTGAAGAGGAGAGGAGGGTTTTACTCCCAGATATTTCCTAATTCCAACCAACAAAGGGTGTGTGGTGTGTGTGTGTGTGTGTGTGTGAGACCTGTTTTAAACCCGAACCGTCTCAATGGCTACCTTGAGAAGCTGAAGTTCCGCATGGTTTGTCTAGCCTCCATCATTCCCTCCCTGGATCTGGGGGACAGCTACGCTGCCCTCAACTTGAGACGCTTATTTCAATGTCTCGATTTTCTAAGGCCGCAGGAGGTTACTCAGGTTCATTGTAAACCAGATTCACTATCATTTTCGGTTCTCCCGTTTTGGCCTTTTGGCAGCTGCGAGGGTGTTCACAAAATGTATGGCAGAAAAGAGGTACAAGTTTACCCGTACCTTGACAATTGGTTGGTAAAGGGCCACCCCGGACCCAAGTTAGGCCAGTATCCAGCTCTATAATTGACCTTTCAGATGTGGGGCCTGCTTGGAAACGAGCAGAAGTCTACCCTGGTGCAGAGGTTAAAGTTTATTGGAGCAGTACCCAATTCCTCTCAGGCCAGGGTTTTCCTCCTAGAAATCTGCTTTCAGGCAATAAGGCCCACGCTCATGACAGCCCATTTTTACATCAGACTGTTAGGCCACATGGCCGCGTGCACATACGTAGTACAGCATGTAATGCTATGCCTCAGACCCCTTCAAGCATGGCTGGCCTCAGTGTACTCACCAAGCTGCCATCCCCTGCACTTGGTTCTCATCATTCCTGCCCTGGTCCTCGCCTCGCTCAACTGGTGGAAGGACCCTCTGTTGGTCCACTTAGGTGTCCCCTTTGCCAGGACCCAGCCCTCATTATCCCTAGTTTCGGATGTGTCAGTTTTAGGATGCGGAGCTCACCTAGGGCACCTCAGGACACAGGACCTGTGGTTCCCGGAGGAGCTCTCCCTACATATAAACATTAGGGAGCTAAGGGCGGTCAGCCTGGCCCGTCAGGTGTTCTTACCCACATCGTGAACAAGAACATGCTAGTGTTCACAGACAATATGGCAACCATGTTTTACCTCAACAGGTAGGAAGGGACTTACTCTTCCTCCCTGTGTCAGGAAGCTATCTGCTTGTGAGAGTTCTGCATAATGCACTCGCTCCATCTCAAAGCTTCTCACATTCTGGGAGCCCGAAACAAGCTGACAGATCACCTCAACAGGTCTTTCTCCAAGTCATCTCGAATGGTCCTTTCGCTTTGATGTAGTAAGGGTAGTTTTCTAGTGATGGGAGACTCCCCAAGTAGACCTGTTTGCCAGAATAGGAAATGTCACCAGTTCTGCTCCCTGCAAGGCCACAGCCCAAGCTCACTCATGGATGCTTTCCTGCTCCCTTGGATGAGGCAACTGTTCTGTGCATTCCGTCCTCATTCCTCTCGTGCACTAAGTCCTGCTTATGAGCAAGCACAAGTCATTCTCGTAGCCTCAGCCTAGCCCTACCAGCACTGGTTCGCCATGCTGCTAGGCCTTTCAGTAATGACTCCAATGCTGCTTCCTTTCCTCCCAGACCTGATATCACAGGACCACGGTCGAATGTTCCACCCAAACTTCAGTGCCCTCCACCTAACAGCTTGGAAACTCTATGGTTATATCCCGAGGAGCTGGTCTGTTTGGAGCAAGTCTGCCAGGTTTTGCTATGTAGCAGGAAGCCCTCTACCAGAGCTACGTAACTTGCCAAATGGAAGTGTGTTTTCCATTTGGTCTTCCCAGCAAGGGGTTTCACCCATCTGGTCGTCACTGCAGACTGTTCTAGAGTATTTGCTACATCTGAAATAGCAAGGTCTAGCAATTTCATCAGGTGAAGTACTCCTGGCAGTGATTTTGGTGTTCCACATCTCAGTGGGTGACCAGTTGGTTTTCTCACATGAGATAACTATTGGTTTTCTCAAGGGCTTAGAAAGACTATGCCCACAGATTTGGGAGCTCATCAACTATGGGACCTAAACCGGTCTTGTCAAAACTCACAGGTCCCCCATTTGAGCAACTGGCAACATGCCCCTTGTTGTATCTTTTCTGGAAGGCTATCACTTTGGCAAGGAGGGTTTCAGAGATCAGGGCCCTTATGTCAAAACCCACATACACAGCCTTTTTTAAGGACTAGGTACAGCTTTGTCCTCATCTTGCGTTCCTCCAGAAAGAGTTTTTGCAATTTCATGCCATTTTCCTGCTGGTTTTCTCTCTGAAACCACACGCAAGCAGAGAGGAGCAATGTCTCCATACTCTGAATGTTAGACGCACCCTTGCTTTCTATATTAAGAGGACAAGACCGTTCTGTAGATCCACATAGCTTTTTGTGGCAGTGGCGGACAGGATGAAGGGCCTTCCTATTTCAGGTCAGAGGATTTCATCCTTTATCACATCATGCATTCACACGCTATGAGCTGGTGAGGGTCCCGCCACTGGCTATAGTGATGGCCTATTCTGCAAGGTGCAAGCTTTCTCAGCGGTGTTCCTGGATCAAGTCCTGATCCAGAACATCAGCAGAATGGTGACTTGGTCGTCGGTACATACATTTTTAGTCCCACTGTGCAATCACCCAGCAAGCTAAAGATGATGCTGGATTTGGTTGAACTGTGTTGCAGTCCGCATGTCCATGAATTCTGATCCTACCTCCTATGGTACTGCTTGGGAGCCACCTAGCATGGAATGGGCATGTGAAAGCACTCAAAGAAATAAAAACAGTTACTAATCTTTTCATAACTGTTGGTTTTTGAGATGTGTTGCACGTCTATTCCTGACCCACCCTTCTCCTACTCTGTCAGAATTGGCTGGCAAAAAGGAATTGAGGTATGGGTCAGATGGACGCCTTATACCAGCACATGAACAAGGGCACCAGAGGGTGCTAGAGCAGAACCAATGGATATCACTGAGGGAAAAATTTCTGGTGACTACATGCAGTGTGCACACCAAACATGGAATGGACTTGTGCAACGTATGTTGAAGAACAGCAGTTACGGAACCTTTAGTAACAGTTGTGTGTGTGTGTAATCTTAACCTTTCCAGTGCTTCACCGCTCTCTTCATGAAAGTTTTTCTCCTCCTTCCAACCTTAAATCTTCCGCACCAGCTTTGAGACCATTACTCTTTTCTGTCATTGTATCCACTGTGGAACAGGTCTTAGATCCATCTCTTTGGAACCCTTTAGGTAGTATGAAAGCAGCTTATCAAATCCCTTTCTTCTCTTCTTCAGGATCTACACACTCGTCTCGCCTCTCCTTCATAAGTCATTGCGCTCCAG
>NC_133770.1:213823718-213861224 GCF_003597395.2 Chelonoidis abingdonii
CCCCTAATCATTTTTGTTGCCCTCCGCTGGACTCTTTCCAGTTTTTCCACATCCTTCTAGTAGTGTGGGGCCCAAAACTGGACACAGTACTCCACATGAGGTCTCACCAATATCTAATAGAGGGGAATGATCACGTCCCTCGATCTGCTGGCAGTGCACGTACTTATACAGCCCAAAATGCTTCTCGTCCACTGTAATCCGTAGGTCCTTTTCTGTGGAACTGCTGCCTAGCCATTTGGTCCCTAGTCTGTAACAGTGCATGGGATTCTTCCATCCTAAATGCAGGACTGTGCACTTGTCCTTGTTGAACCTCATCAGATTTCTTTTGGCCCAATCCTCTAATTTGTCTAGGTCCCTCTGTATCCTATCCCTACCCTCCAGGGTATCTACCACTCCTCCCGGTTCAGTGTCATCTGCAAACTTGCTGAGATTGTAGTTCATGCCATCCTCCAGATCATTAATGAAGATCTTGAACAAAACCAGCCCCAGGACTGACCTTCCGGGCACTCCGCTTGATACTGGCTGCCAACTAGACATGGAGCCCGATGATCTAACCAGTTTTCTATCCACCACATAGTCCATTCATCCAGCCTATACTTCTTTAACTTGCTGGCAAGAATACTGTGGGAGACCATATCAAAAGCTTTGCTAAGGTCAAGGAATAACACATCCACTGCTCATCCACAGAGCCAGTTATCTCATCATAGAAGGCAATTAGGTTAGTCAGGCATGACTTGCCCTTGATGAATCTATGCTGACTGTTCCTGATCACTTTCATCTCCTCTAAGTGTTTCAGAATTGATTCTTTGAGGACTTGCTCCATGATTTTTCCAGGGACTGAGGTGAGGCTGACTGGCCAGTAGTTCCCCGGATCCTTCTCCTTCCCTTTTTTAAAGATGGGCACTACATTGGCCTTTTTTCAGTCATCCAGGACCTCCCCCGATCGCCATGAGTTTTCAGAGATAATGGCCAATGGCTCTGCAGTTAAAGTGGTAGTTCATATCCACACTGTTCCTTCTGTCAGTGGTATGCGTCCTCACCAGGAACGCTTCCACCGACTGAAGTGGGGTATTGACAGCTGGAGCCCCACAGCCGAAGCTGTCAGCTGGATGCTGAGCTCCAGTTAATAAGGTATTTAAGCATGTGGCTAATCTCAATAACCTCAATCTACTTCCTAAAAAAGCACTGATTTCTTTTGTGGGGTAGGAGAGTACAAAAAGTGAGGTATGACAGTCTTTTTGGGAGAAGCCTGCAGTTGGAGTGGAGATCATAAAGTGGAATGCAGGCATTAATATAAAAATAATCAAAAAGGAATCAGTCTTAAGGTAAATACTTGTGTTTTTTGCTGTGTGGAAGATACTCTACATTAAATTGTCTTTGCTCCCACAGATTGATATAGAAATTAATGGAGACACAGTTGATCTTCACATGAAGCTGGGTGACAATGGAGAAGCTTTCTTCGTACAGGAAACTGAAGAAGAATATGTAAGTGTTTTGTGGCATTTGAAGAGTACATTGCTGAGTACATTGTTTAGTTAGTTATATGCTGTTACTAGTGCTGTGTCTCATGTTCTCAATATTAAAATACAGCATTTTTAATGATTTTTTATTGCTGATTCATAACTAACTTGCATTATTTGCTTGCAATAGTTCAATAAAATACTGTATCTAACTCATTTCCTGGTGGCAGGAAAGTAACAGATCCTCCTTATCACACTTTGTTTTTCAGAGCTGTAATAGGAAGACTTGCTGCACTTTTCACCTTGTTTGCTTAGAACAATAATATATTATGTTATTAACTTTAGGGTGATGTTGACTGTACAGACTGTGCAGTGACTATTAACTACTCTTTGCAAGTAGTTCAAGTCACTTGTGTTACTGACCTCAGTATCAGTGTGGTTTGTTTACATTGGCATGGTGCAGTTTCTTATCTCTGAATTTTCACTAGTTAACTTGTTTTCCAAGACCTAGGGGTATGTCTACACTACAGAATTATTCTGATTTTACATAAACCGGTTTTGTAAAACAGATTGTATAAAATCGAGTGCACGCAGCCACACTAAGCACATTAATTCGGCGGTGTGCGTCCATGTACCGAGGCGAGCATCAATTTCCAGAGTGTTGCACTGTGGGTAGCTATCCCGTAGCTATCTTATAGTTCCCACAGTCTCCCTCCGCTTGGAATTCTGGGTGAGATCTCATGCATTTCAGTGTGGGGTATTCTGGGTAAATGTGGTCACTCATCTTCTCCGTTACAGAACGCGACATCATTTCTGCACCCTTTTTCCCTTGGAGCCCTGGAAGCGCAATAGATGGCATCATTTGGAGGGCTGTTTGCTTTTGACCTTCAGGCATTGGGAGCTCAGCCAAGATGCTTTGGGACTTGTGGGTATAGCTGGTCTCAGTACTCCCTCTCCTCTTATGGCATCTCATTGATTCTTGGCTTTTGTTACGCTTGTCACACCCTGTGCTGGGACTCTGTCTAGTCAACAGCATAGTGGTGGATTATCTATCATAGCTGGAGATTTTTGTTCAATCTTTTGTCATTTCGTCTTCTGTAACAGAGCTCTGATTCGAACAGAATTGTCTCCATACAGTGATCGATTTGATCTCCGTACAGTCCATGCTTGAGCTCTTTTTGGTCTTGAGATGCTCACACCGTGCCTGATTAGGCTCCCCGCTGGGCAAGGAAATGAATTCAATAAGTTCGCGGGGCTTTTCTTGTCTACCTGGCCAGTGCATCCGAGTTCGTTAGCTTTCTATGAGGGTCACAATGGTTTGCATGTGTGGATAGCTACGGAGGGCCATACGTTGATTTACGCAATAACCCTAATCGACATGGCATACGATTCAGGCTACTCCTCTCATCGGAGGAGGAGTACAGAAATCGGTTTAAAGAGCCCTTTATATCGATATAAAGGGCCTCGCTGTGTGGACGGGTGCAGGGTTAAATCAGTTTAACGCTGCTAAATTCGGTTTAAACGCGTACTGTAGACCAGGCCTAGGAAGTCATTGTAGTGGCTTGGCTTTCTGATACAGTTGTCCTGAATATTCCCCCAAGGCCTCTTGAGATTGTAGGCTTTTCAGCTCTTGATGCTTACACATCTGTTGCCTTAAAAAGTATAGCCCTGGGGAGTGGAGGAAGCCCAGAGTAACTAGTACAGAATAGTTACTGCTTAAAAAGGAAATTAAACTAATCAACAAAAAGATACTCTGAGGGCTTGTCTACATTATGCAGCTTTTAGCCACAAGGTTGTGTCGATACTGCCTTGTTGCTAAAAGTCAGCGTATATGAATGCTTTCTATTGGTATTTTGTCGGCACTTTTGCCAACAAAATACTTCCAGCCCCATGAGTGGCAGTAGCTTTGTTGGCAGGAGAGCGCTGCCATTTGTGTCACTGCCATTTGTGTCAGCCAAACTTTTGTCTTTGGCGAGGTGGGCTTTTTGTCGCAGTGTAGACAAGCCCTTAGTGCAGAACAAGATGGTCCACACAGACAAGTTAGTGCGGAATAGCTATCACACTTTAAATTTACACCCTACTTACTTTTCACTAACTTCCCTGAATAGACAAGCCTTACTTACTTCAGTACTTCATATTCATAGCAAAATGTATTACATGCACATATGTCAAAGCTTGTCTAAGTTGATAGATACTTTGTGAATCATAAAGCCTCTTCCACATCCTGGTCAGGGACTTGGGGTTCACAGGCATTGATATTTTTGGAGGGAATAGGAGGCATACCAAAAGTAAACACTTTTTGGACAATGAAATACAAACATTAGATTATAAATGAATGTGCAAAGTCATGAAAACTTGCAAATCTTACTGAACTAGCTATTGGATATGGTGGTGGGAAGAGTGGCAGTTCATTTATTCTTATGAAATAAAAAACACACTGTAGAAGCAGTGGTTGTGACTCATTCACAATGAAGGGGAAAAATGAGCATCAAGATTATTAATACCCAAAATAATAACTTGTGAAGAAGAACCATAATGTCTAGGAAGAGAATGGAGACTCAGATTCTAACAGCAAAAAATCTAAGTACATCGGAAGTAGGAAGCCTGCCAAGCAGTCAGTAGGGCCACTGAATGATTGAGCTGCTACAGGAGCACTCAAGGAAGAACTGTAGAGAAGTTAAATTAATTATTTGCATCAGTCTTCACTGCAGAGGATGTGAGGGAGATTCCCATACCTGAGCCATATTTTTTAAGTGTCAAATCTGAGGAACTATCCCAGACTGAAGTGTCAGTAGAAGAGGTTTTTAAACAAATTGATAAATTAAACAGTAATAAGTCACTAGCACCAGATGGTATTCACTGAAGTGTTCTGAAGGAACTCAAATATGAAATTGCAGAACTACCAACTGTGGTATGTAACCTATCATTTAAATCAGCTTCTGTACTAGATAACTTAAGGGTAGCTAATATGACACCAATGTTTAAAAAAGGATCCAGAGGAAGGCCTGGCAGTTACACCAATCTATTAGAATTCTTTGAGGGAGTTGTCAAACATGTGGACAAAGGAGATCCAGTGAATATAGTGTATTTGACTTTCAGATTTTGACAGGGTCTCTCACCAAAGGCTCTTAAGCGAACTAAGCGGTCAGAGGATAAGAGGGAAGGTCTGTCCTCATGGATCTGTAATTGGTTAAAAGACAGGAAACAGGGTAGGAATAAATGGTCAGTTTTCATAATGGAAAGAGGTAAATAGTGGTGTCCCCTGGGGATCTATACTGGAACAAGTGCTGTTCAACATGATCTGGAAAAACAGATAAACTGTGAGGTGGCAAAATTTGCAGACGATACAGAATTACACATGATTAGGGCTCTCTGTTTGTCATGGAGGTCGCAGAAGTCACGGATTCCCCGGAAGCCCCAGGACCAGCTGCTCAGGCGGCCTTGGGGACAGCCACACTGGCCGCTGCTGGAGTTGCTCTGCAGTGAGCCACTCAGGTGGCCCTGCAGCCAGCCACACCAGGTGCTGCTGGAGCGACTCAGGGCCAGCTGCACTATCCGCTGCTCTGGTGGTCCCTGGCAGCTAGCCCTGGGGAACGTCTGAGCAACAGCCAGTGCAGCTGGCCCTAGAGATCACCTGAGCAGCAGTCCCGCAGGCAGTGGGATCAGCTGCAGCTTGGTGGCTCCTGTCAGCGGTCCTCGGGCGGCCAGAGCTTCCCTCCTCCGTGGAAGTAGCTGGAGCAGCAACAGGACCCCGGGGCCTCCCCTCCTTTGCATTGGCCAAAGCAGAAGTGTGACCCTTCCCCCCTCCCCCCCCAAACACACACACAGCTAGTGCTGCGGACCTCCCAGGTTTCCCCCCCAAGATTCAATCGGATATTTATAAGTATGGGCCATGGTTTTGTTTGTTTGTTGCCCGTGACCTGTCCATGACTTTTGCTCCGTGATTAAATCATAGCCCTACTCATGATAGTTGAGTCCAAAGCAGACTGTGAAGAGTTACAAAGGGATCTCACAGAACTGGGTGGACTAGGCAATAAAATGGCAGATGAAATTCTGTGTTTATAAATGCAAAGTAATGCATGTTGGAAAACACAATCCCAACTACACATACACAATGATGGGATCTAAATTATCTGTTACCACTCAAGAAAGAGCTCTTCTCTGAAAACATCTGTTCAATGTGCAGCGGCAGTCAAAAAACAAACAAACAAAAAACTAACAATGTTAGGAACCATTAGGGAAGGGACAGAAAATAAGAGAAAATATAATGCCACTATATAAATCCATGATATAGCCACACCTTAAATACTGGATGCAGTTCTAATTGCCCCATCTCAAGAAAGATATATTAGAATTGGAAAATGTACAGAGAAGGACAACAAAAATGATTAAGGGTATGGAACATCTTTTGTATAAGGAGAGATTAAAAAGACTGACTTCTCGTCTTGGAAAAGAGACCAGTAAAAGCGGATATAACAGAGGTCTATACTTACTCCTTCACATAACACAAGAACCAGGGATCACCTAATGAAATTAATAGGCAGCAGGTTTAAAACAAACAAAAAAGAAGTACTTCACACAATGCACAGTCAACCTGTTGAACACATTGCCAGCAGATGTTCTGAAGGCCAAAACTATAATGAAGTTCAAAAAAGAATTGGATAATTTCATGGAGAATAGATCCATCAATGGTTATTAGCCCAGATGGTCAGGGATGCAACCCTGTGTTCTGGGTGTCCCTAGCCTCTGATTGCCAGAAGCTGGGAATGGTCACTCGATTGCCTGTTCTGTTCATTCCGTCTAAAGCACCCTGCATTGGCCATTGTCAGAAGACAGGATACTGGGCTAGACAGACCATTGGTCTAATCCAGTATGGACATTGTTATATTCTTAATATAACACGTAACATGACTAAATACAAAACTGAAAGCAGTTCTTCTGCAGACAGAGGCAGAGAGCAAACTAGTCACTGATGGGAATTGATCAGTCAAAAGTTAAAAACCACCAACCCAACAACTTCTTCCTGAATGTCTAGGACAGGACTTTAACACAGCTGTAGCACTTAATATAAACTAAAACCAAGTTATAAAACAATAGTTAATCCACTACTGCCTATCCTATCTGTATAATAGTGTTCCAGATAACTATTAGTAGGTAATGTACACATAAAGGCAACAGAAAAAGTAGTTGCTGGGCTGAGAATAGAATTGACGCTTCTGGTTTCTAGTCCCCTGTCTAGCTGCAGTATTTGATATTTCCTCTTTGTTTCAGCTGCTCATTCTGTCTCACCAACACTTAGTTTTCAGTTTTCTTTTAAACTATGCCATAGTGTGCTAGATGCACAGACAGCCACTGGATACTTCAGCTCCTTAATAAGATAGCTCATTTCCAAGTGTCTCAGATTACTAACACTTTATCCATGTATACAGTATATTTGCAAAGTTCAAGACCTGAAAAGGGCTGCCAAGATATTCTGAAAGTTGAGCAGTCTGGTTACAGATCCATTTAGATATTTGGAAGAAGCATCTGCATCATAATAGGAAAGGCCATTGAACCTCTTACCTTTTTGCTGTAAAATGTTCAACTGGGAAATAGGCATGAAGCTGTTTTGGATTTTAATAGAGACCCTTATGTCCTGCTTTCAGAAATACTGTAATGTGACTTGAACACTTCATTTCTTAAATAAGATCTTTTAAAGCATCCTTTGTTTTTGAAGTCAGGAGTGAGAATAATCTTAAAGCAACATTCTATATAATAATTAGGGCTGTCACGCGATTAAAAAATTAATTGCGATTAATCACACTGTTAAACAATAATAGAATACCATTTATTTAAATAAATTTTGATGTTTTCTACATTTTCAAATATATTGATTTCAGCTACAACACAGAATACAAAGTGTACAGTGCTCAGTTTATGTAGGATTATGTAAAAAATAAACAAACAGAAAAAACCTGCGTTCAAAAACAAAACAATGTAAAGCTTTAGAGACTACAATCCACTCAGTCCTACTTCTTGTTCAGCCAGTCGCTCAGACAAACAAGTTTGTTTACATTTATGGGAGATAATGCTGCCGCTTTTTGTTTACAATATCACCTGCCATGTGAACACCTGTTCTCACTTTCAATGTTGTAGCCAGCGTCTCAAGGTATTTAAATGCTAAATACCCTAAAGATTCATATGTCCCTTCATGCTTCAACCACCATTCCAGAGGACATGTGTCCATGCTGATGAGGGGTTCTGCTCGATAACAATCCAGAGCAGTGCAGACCAATGCATGTTTGTTTTCATCATCTGAGTCAGATGTTACCAGCAGAAGGTTGATTTTTCTTTTTTGGTGGTTTGAGTTCCACATAGAAATGTTCTTTTAAGACTTCTGAAAGCATGATCTACACCTGTTCCCTTTCAGATTTTGGAAGGCACTTCGGATTCTTAAACTTGGGTCGAGTGCTGTAGCTATCTTTAGAAATCTCCCATTGGTACTTTCTTTGTGTTTTGTCAAATCTGCAGTGAAAGTGTTCTTAAAACAAACAACGTGTGCTAGGGTCATCAACTGAGATTGCTATAACATGAAATATATGACAGAATGCAGATAAAACAGAGCAGGAGACATACAATTCTCCCCTATGGTGTTCAGTCACAAATTTAATTAACGCATTATTTTTTTAACGAGCGTCATCAGCATGGAAGCATGTCGTCCTAGAATGGTGGCTGAAGCATGAAGCAGTGTACGAACGTTTTGCAATGCTGGCTACAAAAGTGCCATGCGAATGCTTGTCCTCACTTTCAGGTGATGTAAATAATAAGCAAGCAGAATAATCTCCCGTTGTTTTTGAGTGCAGTTATGTAACCAAAAAAAATCTACATTTGTAAGTTGCACATTCATAATAAAGAGATTGCACTACAGTACTTGAATGAAATGAATTGAAAAATACTACTTATTTTATCACTTTTAGAGTGCAAATATTTGTAATAAAAAATGTGAGCATGTTGCATTCTGTATTGTAATTGAAATCAATATATTTGAAAATATTGGAAAGAAGAGCTCTGCGTAAGCTTGAAAGCTTGTCTCTCTCCCAGCAGAAGTTGGTCCAATAAAATATGTATTGCCTCATCCACCTTGTCTCTCTAATGAACACTTATGTTTTTGGCATTACTGTAATATTAATAATACTAGGTACTATATAGAAAAATGATGCGATTGTCAGTGTCACAGTTTCAGGGTAATTGCACCTGTATTCCCACTCCTTGAAGACACCCACTTAATGATGTCCAGCTCCCAGCCATTACCTCGCTTGGGCACAGATGCGGGTCTCATTTCATCCTGATTAGGGTTTTTCCAGGCTGCATGGTTGCATGCACACACTGATATCCCCAACAAGCCAGGCTGCCTAAACAGGCCAGCACCTCACTTTGCTTTCTCTCCAGAGTCTGACCAGCATATTGCTCACAGTTGTTAATTACCACACAACTCTCTCTAAGCAAGCACATTTATTTTTAAAGTCAAAAATTTACAAAGAAAACATATTAAAAACAAAAAAACCTGCATGCATGCTAAAAAGCTTATCAGAGGTCAGCCCTAACTCCAACATGCTGTGTAGTGTCAGTTCTTCAAAACCCACAACTGGGTTTTCACTTTGGTTACAAGTTCGTAACTGTTTCAGATTCAGAACTAGAACCCAGGCTGGGCAGTTCAGCCATTTCTTTATACAGCTTAAGCCCATACACATACCTTCCCTCTCCCCGCCCACAGCCTAGCGGCCCTCCCAAGCCCAGCACCCCAACATGCACAGACCTCCCCCATTGGCCAGCACCCTCCCCAGAGACCCATTCCCCTATGCCCAGCCACACTCACCAGCCCTGCTGGGAGGTGACTGTCCACTGGGCTGAGCTGGCAGTGCAGCTGTGACCAGTCCCAGGATGTGGTTCCTCGGGAGCAGTGTGATCAGCCAGGCCCAAGCCAGAGTGGGGCCTGCCCAGGTTGCTTTCCCTCCGGACCCACTTGCCTGGTGGGGCCTGACTGAGCCCCTGTTCTACTCTCTCCCTTCCCCCACTAACTGTCTGAGACAGCCAGCCTGTGCACCGGTCCCAGGTGACTTGGCCCTTGAGTACACAGGTGGGGTCCTGCAGGTGGCGGACAGCAGAGACTGCTCAGAGCTGGAGCCACAGTGGGGAGCAGGGCAGATCCCTGGGACGTGACTCCTCAGAGCCCTCTCCCCCGTTTGTGTCCACTGGTCAGCAACCCTTCCCAGCCCACGTAGTAGAGCCTAGCTGCTAGTCGGCGAGCTCCCTACAGGCAAGTGGGACCTGCTGGCTTTGAGCTGCTCACACAGCAGGGCCTTGGCCCTGGGCTGCCCTGAGCAAGGAGCCAGACCCCGAGTCCATAATGGGTTCCTTCCCAGTGTGGGCCTGGTGCCTTTGGTGCCATTGTAAAACCGCTACTGTCTGGAACAGATAATCAGCAAAGACCCACACCTCTGGACGTATCTTCAAAAGCCTGGATTTCTGCATATCCAGAGTTGTGAAATTTGCATTAATTTCCTCCTGGGTATTCCCCAGAAAATCCACTTCACACTTATCCTAAAAGTCCATTCTTGCCTGGCATATTTTCAGTATAGCCCTTAATTCCCAGGCTTTACATCATACCCCCACCATGTCTCCTCCAAGAGGTTACACACAATTCCAGCCCACAAGGTATAAATTTTGTCTTTATGTATAGTGGACTTCAAAGATACTTAAATCTAATTTCAATAAGGTCTCCCAGCAGTCAGTCATGTGGGACAGTATTGCTGATCAGGCAGGAAATTTGCCATATCTGCCAGTCAGTCCTTGATGCTACTAACCTCTCCCACCCCACTGCACCCTCACATTTATTTAACCTTTTGTTATTCTGTTTATGTGTACATAATAAATGTATCTGCTTACTTATTATTCCCCTTGTTTTGGTTAGGAAAAAGTTCCTGCATATCTGGCAACCTCTCCAATAATCACTGAGGATCAGTTCTTTAAAGAGATTGAAGATCACTTGCTGAAGTCAGGTGAAAATGAAAGGACATGTCAGAGCTCTGAAGTTACACACATCATGGAAACAGAGACTGTGTTCACCTCAGGGTCTGTGAAGAAGAAAAAGCGAAGAAGAAAGAAATATAAACAAGATAGCAAGAAGGAAGATCAGATCTCCTCTTCTGGGGTTGAAGAGATTTTTGAAATAGAAATAAGCTCTGATGACGAGAGAGGTGTTCAACATCTGAGGTAAACTGTTAAATACATACTGAATGCTTTCATGTGGTATTGCTAAGGCTTCGTACTGTGACTTGTGTATTAATCTCTTCTCCTCCACGAGCTGAGCATCCCAGCCCTCTGTCCTGACCCTCCCCACACACACTCAGCCTTCTGCCCTGCACCCCCCATACTCTAGATATCTGCCCTGAACCCCCCTCAGACTGTCAGCCCTCTGCCCTGACCCCTGAACCCCGCTAGGTCTGGGGTCCCAGCTGCCAGCCCCTTGCCAGCCGGTGTCCTGGCTGGAGGCCCCGCTCAGCCCACCGTCGGCCTAGGTGAACAGAACTCCAGGCTGGCGATGTAAGATCAACATTTTAGTTTAATTTTAAATGACGCTTCTTGAACATTTTGAAAACTGTGTTTACTTTACATATTATAGTTTAGTTATATAATATAGACTTAGAGAGAGCTTCTAAAAAACATTAAAATGTGTTACTAGCACACGAAACCTTAAATTAGAGTGAATAAGTGAAGAGTCTGCACAACACTTCTGAAAGGTTGCCGACCCTTGTTGTAGACATATGTTCTCAAAAGTGCCTGACTTAGCTAAGTTACTGCAAACAGCCAGTTACTGAAATTGTGATGTATGAAGCAGAAATAGAGGATGTTGTGTATGCATCTGTGTATCTTTTATCATTTAGACACATTGTGCTTTTGACTGTTTTGTGTGGCTCCAAACTGGGATGTTGTGCTTTAACAGCCAATTTATAGGTTTTCTTTTCTTTGACTATCTGAGCATATTTGTATGCAGTAAATTGAGACATTGGTTTAAAAACATTTTGTGTATAACCATTTTGTAGGTCAAATTATTACACTTCATAGCAGATTAAATTAAACATATTTACTTAGGGCATATATAAAATGGATGAGGGAGGGAAAGAAATGGCAGCTGATGAATATTGCAAAATAGATAACTGAGGGTGGTGCTGTTAGGGCATGATCCAAGGCTCACTGAAGTGACTGAGTTTTTTGTATTGACTTCACTGGGCTTCGGACCAGGTTCCTAGAGACTTTCATATTAAAGATTCTCACACCAAATATAGTCTTGGTCACTGAGGACTGAAAGTTTGTTATTCGTCTGATGGTTCAGTGCCTTATGTGAAATGAGTTGATTAATTGTCTAGTTCCTGTGAATAGATTCCACTTGGCACTAACTACCCCCACAAATGGCACTATCTGGAAGTCTTGTTAGTATTCCCATTGTTTTTGTGTATGTGTAGGAAAAAGCATTTTCATTTTCTGAGATCTTCAACACTGAATGCACTCATGAGCAGTGTGAGGAAGCATATTGTCACCACCAATATACTTCTTGTCACTAAGGCTGTTAATTTAGCACTTCCCATAAACAGTAAATATTGTAAGTGAAACAACAAATACTTGCTTATGTTAATAAGTGGAAAAATACATTTTTCATCATAATATGTTCCAGTGTTATCACCCACTAACTATGGACTCTTCCCTGTTTTGACTGAAAGGTGTGCAAATGAGTGGAAAAATCATTGTGGTGCATGGAATCTAGAGGGGGCAGTATAAATTTTCATAGGCTATACCTAGATTTTGGATCTCTCTTTTGGACTGAGAACATGCACTGTAATTCTTTAAGAAATGTTATACAAAACCAGTATGGCCTTTTCGCTGATGAAGGAGAAGCAATTTTTGTTTTTGCATATTAAACTCACAGCTGTTAAATTGCTTTTTAAATAATCATATGCCAGACTTGTCCTCATGGCCTAGTGTCCTTGCTTTAGTGTTGCTTTAGTGTTTGGATTTGGCAGGGTGGAGAGGAGGGAGGGGATAGACGAGAGGAGAGAATAAATTGGCTTCAGAACAAGTTATTCATTTCTAAGAATAATTATTATATTCAGTACACTTGTTCAATTACAAAGCTCTGACTGTTTATAGATACAAATATTTGAAAGCGGCCTCTATAAATGAAATGCAGTGATTAGCTTACAGCCATAGTACCATGTGCTTTGATCTCATTAGCGCTCTTCAGCTAATCACGGTTGGCCCTGGTGTTGGGAAATTAACTCAGTTACATCCTCTGCTCATAAATGTATCTGAGGCAACTAATAGTAGTATCCAGCGTTAGTCTGGCTAATTTCTAGGTCCTATATGACTTACCAATATGTATATATTTTTTAACATTGCATTATTCACAAACTAGGCTAATATTAAAAGAATACAGTGTCAAATCTATTTTGGGCATTCCTTTGTTGTTGTATTCTAAATTAATAGATTTTTGGAGGCTTTTGGTGAGGATCATCAACATTGTGCTTGAATTTTTCCCCAATTTCAGTTTTTGCTTACATAGTAAACAGCAAGTTTGTGGAGGATGGCATCACTTGGTATATGTTTGTGAGATCTCTTAAATTAACACTAAATTGTTTAGTTAAATATGTGGTGGGGGTCATTTTAAAACTTTGCTAGGATCTTTTTTACGGGTATTAAAGATGGCTGTGTAGGCAAGAAAGCAGCACCTCCGATGATGAACTATTGCGCTTTCTTTAGTTATCTCTCAACTATCAATCTCTTCCTTTCTCTTTTTGACCTAAGATTTCTGGTAAAAAATAATTCAGTTCCTCTAGGTAAGTTGTTAGTGGAAATCTGTCATTGACTCACTTAAAACAAAAATGGTTCTTTTGTCTCCACAGAGGATCCTCAGATTCTTCACCAAAGAGTGAAGGGCAGAAAGAGCCTTTGATTTATCACTCCAAGGATCATTACCCTTTATCTGATGGAGACTGGTCCCCTTTGGAGAAGTAGGTCATTTTATGGTGTCATCTTTCTGTATGATTTTGTACTCTTATGTTATGTAATGCACCACCTCCGTAACTTCTTCTGACCTATAAAACTACATAAAGAAGGGTGCTCAACATCTGTGGCATCCAGGGCTGCATTTGCAACTTAGCATGGGTTCAAGGACTGTGCACAATTTATGTGTAAATGTACGTTTTTTTGGGGGGGGGGGGCAGGGGGAAGTATTGTACTTGTATCATCCTTTCTGAATTAACAAAAGCTGCTGTTAAAAGTTCACCAGGGAAAAAATAAAATTGTAGCTGATCATTTTATTCACACCTAATAAATTACAGGAAGAGGGCAAATTCTTAGACACTCAACCTAAGGTCAGCCACAGATGTGTGTGTCACAGAGTAAACATTTGTGAAGTGCCTAGGCTAACATTTGTAATAACTTTTGTTGAGTTAAATGACAAATTACTCAAATTAAAACAGGACCACAAACTCTAGACAAACCCCCAATCCAGAGCAGAGGAGCAGCCAGTTATATTTGCATAAAATCTCCAGGTTTTTGGAGCTTCAGTCTTAACAGGTATTTGGCATTCATCGCTGTAGTATCTGTGCTCTTCACAAGAATTAATGAATTTATCTTCACAACACAGTTGTGAGGTAGAAAGATATTTTCCCCATTGTACAGATGTGGAATTGAGATAGACTAAGTTACTTGCACAAGATCACACACAGCAAGTCTGGGGTAAAGCTGGAGGCTGAATAAGTCTTCTGTTTTCTAGTCCAGTTCCTTAACCATAAAATCATCCTTCCTCTCTAGTTTGAGGCAATCTACCTGTCATGGTATAATTCCCCACTCTGAACCTTAGCGTTCAAAAGATGGGGTACCAGCATGAATTCCTCTAAGCTCAATTACCAGCTTAGAACCTGTAGCGCTGTCACCAACCAGGAATTCCAGTGCCTGGTACACTCTGGTCCCCCCAAAACTTTGCCCAGGGAACCCAATATCCGCAGACCCCTGATCTAACACAAGGAAAGAAAAATCTTCCCCACCGTTGCCTCTCTCAGCTTCCCCTCCCTATGGTTACCCTGGAGATCACTGTGATTCAAACTCCCTTGAACCTTAAAAATCAGAGAGAAAAGATGACCTCCCCCTCACTTCTTCTCTCCACCTAATTCCGGTGAATCCCAACCCATCTCCTGGGGTCTCACACCCAAGAAATACAAAAACAATAGTCTAAAACAAGAAAAACTTTAATTAAAGAAGAAAACAGAAATTATCTTCGTAAAATTTAAAAATGGAATAGGTACACGGTCAGTTCACTATAGACAACTGGGATAACCCCTCCCAGCCTAAGAGCAAGTACAAAATAACAACTTTCAGCAAAAATAAAATTGGAACGCCTTCCAGCCAAATACACAATTAAACTCCTTCCAGCCAAATGCATATTTGCAAATAAAGAAAACAAACATAAGCCTAACTCGCTTTATCTATCTAGTACTCACTATTTTGAACTTATTAGAGCCTGTATCAGGGAGATTGGAGGGAAACCTGGTTGCACGTCTGGTCCCTCTGAGCCCCCAGAGTGAACAACAACCAAATTCTAACAGCACACACAGAAACTTCCCTCCCTCAAGATTTGAAAGTATCCTGTCCCCTGATTGGTTCTCTGATCAGGTGATAGCCAGGCTTACTGAACTTGTTAACCCTTTACAGTCAAAGAGATATAAAGTACTTCTGCTCTGTTAACTCCTACTATCTGTTTATGATACTACCAATTTTGGGTGGGAGAGCAGTTTTGGTGACTGAGGGATCCTTTAGCTGTTTAGGAGGAGGTGGCTGTTGGGGAAGGAAAAGGAAGACTTGGCTCTTCCTCTTTGTCTTACAAAACGGTTGGCAGGAGCTTTGAGCTTTTTAAGTGTTAAAGTATACAGTCAAGAGGAGCAAGCCTTCAGCTTCCATCAGTTGGAGTAGTGTTTCATTGAAGTATCTGAGCACTGTTCCTTCCGTGGATAACAAACTTGTTCTTGTCATGATAGTTAATGTCTGAAGGGTTTTCATGAATAAACTAGGAAGAACACCATCATCCCTCCTCCAGTTCTGCGTGGAGCAAAGTTTCCTTTTGCATTGCCAATCCAGGTGGAGATGAACACCAAGATTTACATGACAGAGGATGGATTAAGCAGAGTGGAACCTGCACCTAGAAATATACTCACTCATATTAAATCTGTTTGGCGGGATGGGGATTGACCTCTTTGCATCGGGAACAGCAATAAACTGCCCTGTGTTCTGTCCTTGTATCATGACCTGGGATGAGAGAGAGTGAAATGACTTCTTCCAAAGCTGGGAAATTGCTTTTTTCCACTACTCCCCAAGATCGTACAAAATATACGAAGGAGGAGATCAGCAATGATACTATTGGCTTTCTATCTGAAGAAGCTGTTGCTCAGCTCTTGCACCTAATTAACTTAGCATTGGATCTTCTGATGAGTCTGCCTCCAACCAGGACCAGACAGGTTCAGAATCAATGCTTGGATGATTATCACACTTGTGATAATCTTGTGCACCCTAAAAAGTCAATCAGTAGAATTTATTCTACTCCTGGTGCGAAGACCAATGTTTAACTAGCACATTAAACCGATGAAACAGGGCTTAAAGGCCCTCCTAGAGGAACTCACTGTGGGTGTATGAGTGTTCAAGCAAAAGGTCAAGTATCTGTAATATGTTATCAGCATATTCAAGAAAAGAAATTTTTCTATAAATCCCAAGATTAAATGCTTCCTTCAAGTTTAGATGGGGCTACTATAAGGTGGGTGCATAACTGGCTGGATAACCGTACTCAGAGAATGGTTAATAATGGCTCCCAATCCTGCTGGAAAGGTATAACAAGTGGGGTCCCACAGGGGTCTCTTTTTGAGACCAGCTCTGTTCAATATCTTCATCAACGACTTAGATGTTGGCATAGAAAGTACGCTTATTAAGTTTGCGGACAATATCAAACTGGGAGGGATTGCAACTGCTTTGGAGGACAGGGTCAAAATTCAAAATGATCTGGACAAATTGGAGAAATGGTCTGAGGTAAACCGGATGAAGTTCAATAAAGACAAATGCAAAGTGCTCCACTTAGGAAGGAACAATCAGTTTCACACATACAGAATGGGAAGAGACTGTCTAGGAAGGAGTATGGCAGAAAGAGATCTAGGGGTCATAGTGGACCACAAGCTAAATATGAGTCAACAGTGTGATACTGTTGCAAAAAAAGCAAACGTGATTCTGGGATGCATTAACAGGTGTGTTGTAAACAAGACACGAGAAGTCATTCTTCCGCTCTACTCTGCGCTGGTTAGGCCTCAACTGGAGTATTGTGTCCAGTTCTGGGCACCGCATTTCAAGAAAGATGTGGAGAAATTGGAGAGGGTCCAGAGAAGAGCAACAAGAATGATTAAAGGTTTTGAGAACATGACCTATGAAGGAAGGCTGAAAGAATTGGGTTTATTTAGTTTGGAAAAGAGAAGACTGAGAGGGGACATGATAGCAGTTTTCAGGTATCTAAAAGGGTGTCATCAGGAGGAGGGAGAAAACTTGTTCACCTTAGCCTCTAATGATAGAACAAGAAGCAATGGGCTTAAACTGCAGCAAGGGAGATTTAGGTTGGACATTAGGAAAAAGTTGCTAACTGTCAGGGTAGTTAAACACTGGAATAAATTGCCTAGGGAGGTTGTGGAATCTCCATCTCTGGAGATATTTAAGAGTAGGTTAGATAAATGTCTATCAGGGATGGTCTAGACAGTATTTGGTCCTGCCATGAGGGCAGGGGACTGGACTCGATGACCTCTCGAGGTCCCTTCCAGTCCTAGAGTCTATGAATAAGTAACCATCCTTATTCCAGCCTCACAAGGTCATAGGTCATTCTGCTATTTAGAACAGTACTTGTATTGTAATTTAGGAAAGTAGAATTGAATTATCCTGCCTGTCAAAGTTGTCTCAATTGAAGGCAAATCCAAGGGCAGGGCATTCTTAGGGTTGCCAGGTGTCTGGTTTTCAATTCAAAGTTCAGTAGAAAAGGGGACCTGGCAGTGTCCAGTCACTATGGGCTGGGGCAGGTGGTGCCAAGTCATCAACCTGCACTAGCCTCTGCTCAGCCAGGGCCACCTTTTGCCTGCATTTCATGGGCAGGCAGCAGGCGCCGTGTCAGGTTACAGCTCCTGTCCCAGCCCTGGAGCAGAAGCCCAGCTGGGTGGGAGAGGAAAATGGAGAGGATCAAGTGATGAGGAAGTGGGAGGGGGCAGAGGAGCGAGAGGGAGTGGGAGCGTGGGGGAAGAGGTGAGACAGGGTCTGGAGGGGCAGGAGGGGGAGAAGAGATGGGGCAGAAAGGGTCTAGTTTTCAAATATTAGTAGGCGTTCTGTCATCAGTGAGTGAGGGGTGTGGTTCTGTCTCCAAGCTGTAAGCAGGCTGAAAAACCATTGTAATGTATCTGGACCTCATTATTCTAAGGAAACTTTCAAGTAAACACACAATATTTTCCCTGATTTGAAAATATTAGTACTAGTTTTGTCCCCACTCAACCCGATGGGGGTGGGGTGTACTACTGTATGCTGTTGTATATTGGAATGTAACCATCTATTTAACTTAACTTGCAGCAATAATAAGACTTTAGTAATGGATGAAACTTTTCAGGCTTTGCAAACTGGAATGCTGTCTCTTGTCTGGAACATGGGAATTTAAAACATATTCTAAATTAAAAGGAGGAAGTACATCTGTCTCATGATTGCAGCTAAATCAAATAACTTTAAAAAGAGAGAGAGTGAGAAAATTGTGGGGGATTATACTGAGAACACTTCAAGTACAATGAAGAAATCTGTTTAGTGTGATCACTGTGTAAACCCCTGCATGTGATTTTCATTTTAACTTAATTTATCTGTCTGAAAACCCAACTGGGCTTCTTGCCTTGTTGCTGAATAATTGAACCTGTGTTAAACTAGGGAGGATTAACAAAAGTAGCTGCACAACAAATGCATTTTAAATACTGTAGTTTTCTGTGTTTACTCTGATAGCCCTTTCTCAGACTCAGTCTGTCCGAAAAGTGATTCTGAACTAGAAGTAAAACCTGCAGAGAGCTTGCTTAGAGCTGAATCTCATATGGAGTGGACATGGGGAGGATTTCCAGAATCTACTAAGGTAAAGTTATTTACAGATGAATTTTATATACTGTCTGGGACTTTTAATGTGACTGAATTTTGTCTTCCTTAAAACTCTACATTTCACATTAGACTATTGGGGAAAACTGAGCAATTGTAAATAATTCAACAGAAATAGCATGAAAACAGCACCCTCTTGTGGCTGGCTAAGCTAAAGGCTTTTTATTGATTTCAGAAGCAGGGCTGCAAAAATCTTCCAGAATGATCTTTAGAGTAAAAATCTGTAGCTCTCTAATTTGCTGCTAGAAACAGAAGATAATTTTAAAGTGATGCATTAGATGCAACAGGAATGATCAAGTCTAGTAACCTTTTTTGTAAAAGGTAGGACCAGGCTCATTCCAGGGGAATAGTGCAAATTTTAATATAGGGAACTTGATGCTGCTCACCCTCACATTGTGGACTTTTAGCTACAAAATGCAGCCTCATATAGGAGTGGTCCTGAATAGGACAGGTGAAGAGATTTGCTGGACATCCTTAGACAGCCCCCTTTATAAGTGCTCCTGGCCTTCCCCAGTAGAAGCCTGACATAAATCCACTGTTCTCCAAACTGAGGCAGAGAAGTATAATGTAGCACCTTCTCTGTACCCTCAAGAGATGATGAAATTTATGCCCTAAATCCATAGACAGTTCTGTGTGAGTGGACCGCTGTTCTGATGCAGAGCCTCAGTGAAGTTCACTGGACCCATTCATACAACAGTGCTTTTGGAAAAAGGCTGTACATGAACATTATTTTTTAAAATTGGGTTATTATTGAGAAGAGACATTTTGACTATAAGCAATGATCTATCATCATCAATTGAAAAGGAAGGGTTAGTTTGAATGTGTCAAAAACCTATCTAGATTTGTCACTGCAATTCTTCAAAAGTGACCTAACCACATTCAAAATGGGGAAATGGAGAGCTGGTTTTAATAAGGTCTCTTTTAATACAGCATAGTGAATTCAGGTTGTGCTAATTACTCATACATTCCTCACCAGTGACAAGGGGGATTGAATAGGTTTCTTTGTTTTTATATGCCAGGCATTTATGGTAGCACCAAAGTGTGCTAGGTGCTTTCCTAAGAGAAAAAGGCCCAGTCCGTGGCCTGAGTTCACAATCTAGATAAGTAAGTAAAAGGCAGGAGACATGATGTAACATATATACAGTATGTGTAAACACAAAAAGTGCAAGTATAAAACATAAATTAAAATGACAAATATTCACATCTTACTCTTCAAGCTTGTCAGTCAGGAAGCTTCCTGTAGGCATCATGGTAGAGGTGAGCCTACAGGAAGAACTTGAATTGTGGACGAGCTTAGAATATAGAAACACGGACAGAATTTTATACTCAAACTTGTTCACCAGTTTCAATGTGGTTGGCATTTCTGGGACTTTATTAATGAAACTGCATGTGAAGTTGCTAAAAGGTACATTAAAGTTTTAATCCAGCAGGCTTTTGACTTTTTTTGGTTTGAAAAGTAGTATCTCTGGCATAATTTACTACAAGCACTTGTTAGCTAATGTTCAGAGCTGAATAAAATAAATGACATTGCATGAAAGTACATGAGAACGAGATCTTTCTTCATTTCAGATAAGCAAGAAGGACAAATTGGAGCATCCTAGAACAGCTACCATTACCCCATCAGAAAAGACTCATTTCAGGGTCATTCTCAGCTCTGATGAAGTTGAAGATGATTTTTTGGTGAAAGAGTCTGTCTGTACGGTACTGAAACCTGAGCCAAGAACTCATCCTCTGTTTAAGCAAATAGAGGTTAAAGATTCTCTTGCGTCTGCAGTCATAGAACCTCTGCTGGAGATCCCTCAAGAATCATCTATGTTAGATTCTGATCCTCTCCCCAACCGATTAGTAGATAGTCCTTCAGAAGCAAAACCACCAGCAAAAATTGACTCTCCTTCAAAAAAGAAAGGTATTCGTTTTGTATTTAAAAGAACTGGTACATTCCCACAGAGAGTTCTGTGAAATTTGATGAAGTTATCCCAAAACTGTAGTTTTACACTTTCAATTTTGAGATTTAAATACAACTAACATTTTTAATTAAAAAAAAAAAAAAGCAATCAGAAAACCTCACAGACTACAGGCCAACTAACCTGCAGGCATTCCTGTTGAGATTCCCATATGAACAATGGTCAGAGTGCAGAAAACTGTGCCTCCCACAACACTGTATTTAATACATGTATTAATCTCAAACCACCTAATTGTTATCACAATCAACAGGGGTGCACAAGCGAAGCCAACACCAGGGGCCTCATGATATTTACTTGGATGACTTAAAGGCTTTGGAACCTGAAGTTGCCGCACTCTACTTTCCAAAAAGGTAGCTTGGAGTTAGTGTTCTCATATGGCAAGGCTTATATTGCAGAATAATGTATCTGTTAGTTTTGGGAGTGGATGAGCCAATTGAGATAAAAGAACTCAGCCAATCCTTGTTCAAAATTCAAGCTTGTCTTTGAGCTTTTAGAGTATATAATAGGATAAATCAATATTGAACTTGTTCTGTATATCTCTGTGCTTCTGATTTTGGCAAGAAGGAGAGAGAATGAAATATGATGTGAAAGTTTGCAATTGTGGTATTTCTATCCCAGCTGAACCGAGAAAGTGCTGGGGCCTTGTGGGAAACTTTAAACTACATAGCTATTTTGGGAAGCAGTACTATTCCCAGTAATTTGTCTTAGTGCTAATGTGTTTTTCCATGTAACTGGCATCAGTGTTTTCATGGAGTGAAATTTGTATCCTTAGTGTTACAAAATAACTCTGTTTAGATAGTAAGAAAACGTATGTAACTCATAGACTCATAGGTCAGAAGGGACCAATATGATCATCTAGTCTGACCTCCTGCACAAGGCAGGCCACAAAACCCTGCCCATACACATTTATAACAACCCCTAACCCATGACTGAGTTATTGAAATCCCTCAAAATTGTGGTTTGAAGACTCTCAAAGCTGCAGAGAATCCACCAGCAACGCGACCCATGCCCCACGCTGCATAGGGTAGGCGAAAAACCTCCAGGAGCTCTGCCCCAATCCGCCCTGGAGGAAAATTCCTTCCCGACCCCAAAGTATTGGCGATTCAGCTAAACCCTGAGGCATGTGGGCACCGACTCATCAGCCAGCACCCAAGACAAAAGAATTCCTCTGCAGTTTAAACTCAGTTCCAATTCCCGGTCCCAACATCCCGCTCCACAGGACCCCATTGAAGCGGACTTATCTGGCTTGTTAATCCAATATTCAATTGGCCCAAAATAAAACATAAGTCCCATTCATACATCCCCTCCTAACTTACTATCAAGCTTAGTTCTTAAAGGCCGATAAAGTTCTTTTTGCCCACTAATTCCCTCGGGAAGGGCTTGTTCCAGAAAACCTTTCACTCCCCTAAAACGGTGAGAAAAACCCTTTCGGTTAATTTCCAGTCTAAACTTCCTAATAATCCCAGTTTGTACCCTTCGTCCTTTGTGCCTAACATTTAGTACTAAAAGCTTTAATTTAAATTTCCTCTCCCTCCCTAACGTTATTCCCCTTGATATATTTATTTAGAAGGGCAGGCTATCCCCCGGGAAGCTTCTTTGGCTAGGGGTTAAACCCCCAAAAAAGCCAAGCTCTTTGGGAATTCTCCTTTCATTTAAGGGCCGGTATTTCCATTCCTGGGATCTTTTCCTAGTAGGCCCGTCTCTTGAAACGTTCCCAGTTTGAATCATCTTCTTAAAACATTTGGGGGGACCACCAGAACTGCACAAAACCATATTTTCTCCAAGGGGGTCTCACCAAGCCGCTTATATTACTCGGTTTACTAACCCCACTCTTTATTTGCTGGGAAATACCTCGCCTGATGGGCATCCCTAACTCCTAACCGCCATTTTTGCTTTTTTCACGGGCCATAATCCAAACACTTGGCGGGGCTTCATAGTTCATCCTTTGTATAAACCAAATTACCCCCCCACAGGGTCCCCTTTCTCTCCTTCCGTCGCTTTCCAACTGATGGGCATCCCCAACATGATATATCTAAATTCTTCTATTATTAATCCTAAGTGCATGGGAACCTTTGCAAATTTTTTTCCCACTATTTTATTTTCATCCTTCATTACTATTTACTTCCAGTTTACAAGGTGGTCCAAGATTTCTTCCTGAATAGTATCCGGCCCCTCCGTCGTTTTAAAGCCAATTAACCCCCAAGCTATTGTGTCATCCGGCAAACTTGATTAGCACTATTCGCCGCTTTGGTGCCAAGGGTCAGTTAATAACAACAGGTTTTAAATTTGATTTCGTCCCAAAAAACCGATCCTTGAGGACTCCCACTAGGTACCTCCTTTCCAGGCTGACAGTTCACCCTTTTCAAGTACGGGACCGCCTGGAGTCTCCCTTTAACAGTTCCTTATTCCACCTTACAACTTTCATAATTTCATTCCCATTCTTTTCCCATTTAAAAGTAAAACAGGTCCCCATGGCGGGAACCGTTGTCAAACGCAAAAGGAGAAGGAGGTGTTAGTGCCATAATATACGGCGCTGGGAGAACCCCCTGGAGATATAGTGTGCAGTTCTGGTGCCCCATGTATAAGGAGGATGAATTCAAACTGGGAACAGGTTCAGACGAGGCTACTAGGCTGATCCGAGGAAGAAAATACTGCCTTATGAAAGGAACTCAAAGAAGCTGGCTTGTTTAGCCCTGGCAAAAGGCCCGGGGGATCATCTTCATAAATATATCAGGGGATTAACGTGGGAGAAGGAATTAGTTAAGCTATAGACTAATGGGCACGAGGAGAAGGGTACAAACTGGATATTAGTGAAGTTTGGACTGGAAATTTAGACTGAAGGTTTAACCATTAGGTGAGTAAGTGCTGGAATACAAGCCTTCCGAGGAAGTAGTGGGCAAAGCATATCTGCTTTAAGATAAGCGTGAATAAGTATATGAGGGAGATGATGGATTGACTAGTTTAATTGGCAATTAATCTGGATTATCGGCAGATAAGTCTGCTCATGGCCTTGAGGGGATTGTGATGGGAGGGACTGAGTTACTGCAGAGAATCTCTTGGTGCTGGCGATGAGTCTGTGCCCACATGCCCAGGGTTTAGCTACGCCATACTTTGGGTCGGGAAGAATTTTCCTCCAGGGGCGATTGGGCAGAGACCTCCTGGAAGGTTTTCGCCTTCTCTCGCACGTGGGGCAGGGTCGCTGCTGGTGGTCCGCAGCTGAGGTCTCAAATCACAATTGAGGATTCAGGCTTCCCTTGCTAATCCCGCCTTTCTTCCACTCCCTGTAAGCTTTCTGCTTTTTCCTAATCCCCTCTCTGAGTTGCTTGCTCATCCAGCTTGGCCTACAACTCCTGCCCATGGTTTTTTTCCCCTTTCTTGGGATGCAGGCTTCCAACAGTTTCCGCAGCTGCGACTTAAAGTAATTCCAGGCCTCCTCCGCATTTAAATCCCTTTTTCATATTCTATGTAGTTAAAATGTTTTAACTCCTAAGACACTCTCCAGTATGTCTTTCTAAGAACACCTTTAAAAGGAAACATCTAAATTCTACAGGCTTTACACACGGTCATAAAGCATCTAGTATATCTGCTTCATTTCAGAGAGAATCAGTAGCAGTAGAAAAGGTGAAATATGATACATCTAACCGTTTTGAGAACAGGAGTACTTGTGATGCCTCAGACTAACAAATTTGAGCATAATCTTTCGTGGGCTACAGCCCACTTCACTGGATGCATAGAATGGAACATATAGCAAGGAGATATATATATATATATACACACAGAGAACATGAAAAGAACATTAGAGGCAAGAAGGTTGTCCTACTCACTCTAAGAGGCTAATTAATTACTCTCAGTATCATGAGCATAAAATAGTATTTCAGCATTATTAAGAGGTGTTTTTTTGTTTTTTTTTTGTTTTTAAGTTACTTAATTATTGATTTTTAGGTCCATGCACCTATTGAGTTTTCAGACCATTGGACAAATAATCTCTATCTATTTATTAGAGTCTGATGGTTTGGTCTGGATCATTACAAAATAAGTTCCTATCACAAAGAATATGTCAGTAATGGTAGAGCAGCTGACATTCCATACTAATAATTCAATCCTGAGATAAAAGGAAATCTTAGTGAGAGAAAATACCTTGTGTGAACATCTGAGTGCACAAATACTCAGATTTCCTTTTTCAGAAAATAAAATTTGGCGATTGTAGAACAAATCCTTTAATTTTGTAACAAAATATATTTGAAATACAAGAATATGTAGTGCTGCAATTGCGTTTTGTATCATGTGCTGCACGTAATACTCTGGTTGCATATAACTTAAAATACATGCATATGTGTATGCAAGAGAATTACATACACAAAATGTGAACTCCTTTCCTTTAGTGATTCTGATCCAAGTTCCAGACAGTGGACTGAGTCGGATACTCTCTCTGGTTCCCAGTCACCACAGTCCGTGGGAAGTGCTGCTGCTGACAGTGGCACAGAGTGCATGTCTGATTCTGCAATGGACTTGCCTGATGTCACACTTTCTATCTGTGGAGGTCTAAGTGAAAATGGAGAGATCTCTAAAGGTATGTAAGAAACTAAGTCAAATTAAGCCAGAAATATGAATTGAGTACAGCCTAATTAAGTTATTTCAGGTTGTTAGTACTCTTATTTTAGAAGACTGCCATATGAAGTTTTTAGTTTTTAATTTTGGAAGCATGAGAGAGCCGAAAACATGCTTGTATTTTATATGCTCTGGGTAAATCAACTACTGTTGAATCATATATACAGTATAAAACTCTCAAACATTTGCAAAGGATAGATGATGTGCATTCATATTATGGGGGGATCAAGCCAAAACTAGACAAGAAAAGCTCCTATCTTCCTCACAGCTATTTCTCTCCTTCTGCTGCATCATATGTGAAATGTCTGACCATCTTTGGTACTGGCTCCCTCTGTGTTGCTTCCTTTGCCATTATATAAAGCTTTAAAATTGTATTTGTATCCCATTTCTTGATAGATTTTCTTTGTAATCTCTTACTCTGCAAGAGGAGGGATGGCAAATGTCGTCATCTTGGACTTCAGAAATGAAGATTCATCTTCCTTTCCACTCACAAAATATTTCCTTATCCTGATCTTTTATGTCACATTGGTTTTGTCTCTAGACTTTCATGTTCAATTATTCACACTCTGTAGAAAGTGAAAGTTAACCATACATGCTTCTTACTCTTTTCTTTTTAAATGTCACTTATTTCCTGAACATAATGGGATATTAGTTAGCATCTGTTTTATTCGATATTCAAGTTTTGCCATAATATTCCTCTCCAGCGGTCAAAGGGAGCTTAATTTATTTTATGAAGTCCAAGATCGATACACATTTTGAATGTATAGATTGGTGATGTGATTTGTATAAGGTATAAAAATCAGACTTGAATTATAAAAAGTTATATTTAAAAAAAAAAACTTCCTCATGCAGGGCTGGGCGGGGGGGAGAGGGTTAGTGCACTGGGGGAGAACTTAACTCAGTAACACTGAATTGCTGTAAAACTGCATAGTTGCTGCCAAAGTCAGCTATCAGTAATGGGTACTTATTGGCACTCACAAAATTGTTACTTGTAGATCAGTGTGTAGATTTCATGATTTGATACACTTACTTTTTATTTTTAAAAAGAAACTTTAAATCAGTCTCGCTTCCCTCCTGTACTACTTTACTTCTTGTTACTATGACTGGTGGAGTGGGGGTCTGGAAGGTGAGGCCCTTCTGCAATTGAGGAAATGTTCATGGGAGCTTTTACCTTTTTCGCCTATGATGTGGACCATTTTCAGCATCTCTTTTGGCTGATGTTAGAAAATCAGAAAAGGTAATTGAAAGCTCAAGGAAAAGGATTTATTAGTTTGTATACAAGACAACAGACTTACTAAAGGCAATCTCAAAAAGAGGAGGCAAAAATAGTTAATGTTTAACTGAATTGATAAAAATGTCCTTGTATTGCAGAAAAATTCATGGAACATATTATTACTTACAATGAATTTGCAGAAAATCCAGGACTCATAGACAATCCTAATCTAGTGATAAGGATTTACAACAGGTAATTTCCCATTACTGTAAAATGTTTACGTGTCATATAGCTTTCCTTTTTCAGTAATACATTTTAAAGGTACTATATCTTTCCGTTCCAGTTCTAACTTATATTTCCATATGTATTTTGTGTTTGTGATCTTTCGCTCATGCAACATGCCTTTGAATTGCAGGTTAAAGTCAGATTTGCATCTTCTAAAGCAAGATCTTGCAGCATTTGTCACTGACAGTAAACAGTGTGCATTAGGAAAACTGTTTGGCCTGAAGCAAACATTAGTTGCATGTTTTTATGAGCAGCCTACAACAAAAATCAAACTTTATTTTTACCAAGCAAAGAGCATGTTGCACGCTAATCAGTTATTTCTGCTGAATTCAGTCCTTATTGTAGCTTCTCATCAAGACTCTCTCCTTCAACCAGGTACTATAACTGGGCATTGGCTGCACCCATGATTCTCAGCTTGCAGGTGTTCCAGAAAAGTTTGCCTAAGGTAAACTAACACAAATTTACACTTTAATGCAACTTGTGTGTATAGTAATACAGAACTATAATTTTAATATTTTTTTTGTGTGTGTGTGTATATGTATGGATGGATGGATGTATACACACAAATTAACTAAACTAAACATTTTCAGGCTACAGTAGAGTCTTGGGTTAAAGACAAGATGCCCAAGAAATCTGGAAGATGGTGGTTCTGGCGCAAGAGGGACAGCATGGCTAAACAAGTAATTGAAGCCTGTTTTATCTTTTAATAGTTATGTGAATCAAAATCAGATGTGACATTTTGCTCTTAACTGCATCAGACGTGCTGATAAGATCTTTGGCAGTCAGTGCTGTAAAACTGCATGTTCAGTTATTCATCAGTATTATGTAACTATTTAAATTGCTTTTGAGGTTTAGAGACTAAAATATCACTAGTAACATTACCAACTAAACACAACAAATTTGGATTGAAGGATCTTGGGTCTTATTTAAATGCCCTGCAGTTTGGACTATGGGGATGTGAATTGCAGCACATACTAGCATGCTACACTGTAACTCCACTGTGTGGATGCTGTTGGCACAAATTAAATTACCTAGTTTGTGACACTGGGTACCTTTTAGTTCATGCCAGCATCCACATGAGGGAGTTGCAGCACAGGACACTGCAGTTCACACCCAGTAGTTCCCACTGCCGGGCCATGTAGACATAGCCTTTATTTCAGACTGTCCTCACTGTAAACCATCAATTGTCTTCAAAACAACTTTTGAAAGAAGTTGCAGTGTATTTTGGGAACTTCTTGCAAATAAAAGGGAAATAGAAAAATGGGCACAGTGTTCTGTCAGTCTGCCCCTTACATAATTACAGTACTCTCATTTTGACTAGCTATTTTAGCTTGATTTAAGCTTTCTTCCAACACTTCTAACATGCGTTTCTTTAACTTCAACACTTTTTCGAGTTTATCTTTAGTGAATTTAATGTTTCTAAAAGATGTTTGGATTGAGAGCCTTGATTGCCAGAAAATGGTCAGTAGCAGTGCCAATTTCCATCATGCTCTCCTGCACACATACCACACCACCAAGCTTGGAGAGGTCCACTTCTTCTAAAGATGGCTGTCTGCAAGCCCATTCATGATCTCTTAAGTGCTACTGAAAAGGCTGTAAATTTTAATGGCAATTTCTGTTGTAGGAATATTTGCCTGCTAGGATCAAGACCACTAAACACTAGTCTTGTGCTGATTTTTATCCTTTTTCTTTTTTAAGACTGTCATAAGCAACTTGGTTGCAAGATTTTGACCATAGATGGTGCACCAGAAAGTGCCTGATTAAAGCATTATTTACATTAATTAGTATCTGGTCTGCAGGGGCCTTCCTATTTGCCTACAACATTAAATATTTTGAGGAGAAATGGTCTATGAAAGGATCTCTTATGAAGTAATCCCCAGACTGAGCAAATCTGAGTACCTCGTACAGATAGAGTAGCAAATTTACTGTTTATATGATAGCTATTCGGTTATGCCCAAAATTTAAATTAGTTCTTGTCAATGCAGATGCCTAAAATGTTGGTATGTTCTTGGTTCTTGTGCTATCTTAGCCACCAGAGGCAAAGGAGGGGAAGTCTGAGGCACAAAGAACAAATGACCTGCCAGCAACTACAAAAGAACATTTCGAGATCTGTCATAAGAATTATTATAGTACTGCCGATATTCCTTTTCATCTGTGGGTATAGTTCAAATAGCACAGCGAGCTAGTGACAAACAGGTTCATCCCTACCAACCTTAGTCAGCTCCAAGTGTAAATAGCATTGTTCATCAAGGCTATTCACCAATACTAAGATGTTACAAATTCTCGTCCACCCTACTACAACACTAGCCCTGTTTGACACATGCTAACTGCAAACACTCACGTAATCATTGAGTTTGATTACATGTAGTCGGTCTTAGCCAGATTAAGATGTCTGCAATTTTTGTATTGTGCAAAACAAATTTATCCATAATTAATCGTACACGCAAGGCTAATTTCTCAAAGCCAGTGGCAAATCCTTGATACAAGCAAAAATCTGATACTAAAATTGCGTCTACACATTATGAGAAGACATGAGTTTTTAAGTCATACAAAAATCTCTGCAGCTTACTTTTTTTTGTTGATGTCATATTGGCCTCCGAAGAAATGATTCTCTCTGAGTGAGGAAGAACAAGAGTGAAAGAATACCCTAAAATGATTCTGTCCAGGGAACATGCAAACATGGGAACACTATCTCTTATATAAGAAGTCTCTCAGGCTTCTTAGACAAATAGTAAAGTCGTATTTTGCATGTTCAGCTCTGATAAGTGTATTTTGTGCTACTGGAGATTCTTCACTAAACTTACTAATGTAATCCTGAACTTAAGTTCTAATAAAATTAAGAATAAGTCCAGAATCACTAGTATTGGGGTGCCACAGTTACACTTTGGACAATGAACGCCAGATTTAGGACCAATGAAAAGTTAAACTCAGTAGTATAGATTACAAGCTTTTTCAGGAGGAGATGTATTGAACTTTTTTTAAAATTTTTTTTTTTTTTTTTTTTTTTTTTTTTTACCAGAAGATAATTGATGTAGAATAATGCTAAAATAAAATTGAGGGTAGGTTCCTTTACTAGCAGAGAGACAACATTGAGAAATTTCCAGGATTGTTTCTTTTGGTAGGCAAGAGGGTGGGTTGTTGTATCTGGATAGTGCACCAAGCTAACATTGGATTCTTGTGAAATGGCTTTGAGGACACAATAAACATATAATTACAAATTATATCTAATCTGATCACACAAGTAGATGTGTATGAGCACCCACAACATTTCCTGCAGCTCTTTTGCTATTTATAAACTCTTAACTATGCAAAACACTTTAATAATTCTGGTTTATTTTAAAGGCAAAATTGAAGCTCAGAGATGGTCCAAATGATGTTGTGTTCAGTATTACAACCCAATATCAAGGTACTTGCCGCTGTGCAGGAACAATATACCTCTGGAACTGGAATGACAGAATCATCATCTCTGATATTGACGGAACAATAACAAAGCAAGTACCGTTACATCATTGTTGCATTTATTTAAATTTTGGATGATATGTTTCACTGTTGTTTATAGCACCTCCGTCCTTTGAAGAGCTTATAAAGAGAGGATTCAAAGGGAGCGTTGATTCAGCCTGTCTCTAAATTTACATATGTGAGAATTCCAGATGAAAGACTGCTGTTTAGTGTTTCTTCAGTTTACTTGAATCTGGTACTTTTACTTACAGTAATCTATATGAGAGTTTTGAAAGAAATAAATGTATCACCCGTTGGTTTTCAGTGATCTATCCTGGATTTTTTTCCCTTACCAGTTAGTGGTGGCTGAGACGTGTATAGTGCGCTGCTAGTGGCATAGTGGGCCTCACAATGCTCAAGCCAGACAGCTACAAGCTTTGCGTAATCTAGAATTGTTGCACAGAGATTCTTTAATCTTCCACAAATATTTGTTGCAAACACAAATCTCAATGACATGTATTTTTTAATTGCAAAATCTCCTCTGTAAACTTAGTTCCATGGTTCTGTTTTTAGTGCTGATGCTTAGCGACAAATTTCTCCCACAGCTTGCAAGGACTGACCCATCAAGGCATGCAAAGCCTAACCATTCATCAATGAGTATGTATCCTTACTTTGAAGCAACGGATTTTGGGATTACTGACAATATAATTAAATGAATCAGATTAACGAGTTCTGATTAACCACCGTTTCATGACCATAATACACAAAAAATAAGTTGTCTCTTACAAACTACATTATTCATTGATTAACAGACTGTTCTAAAACACATGCTATTGCTATTGCCCCATTGACTACCACTTCCTGTAATTTGATCTTTTGCATTGTATTTCAAGGATAAATTCAGATTTTAGTTTAAAATGTAGTATATTACAAAAATTCTAAAAACATCTTAAACTGCTTTGTCGTTGGGAAGCAGCATGTCACTTGTTCTTCAGTTTGCAGGATGTCGTTAACTGTTACAAAGAATCATGAAAACACTTAACTATCTGTAAAAGTTATTTTAAATTTAGTTGTTGGGTCTAAACTGTGTGCTTTTCAGTATTATACTTGCATATTATACATGTAAGGTTACTCAACTCCAGATTATATTGATCCTCCTTTAAAATGTCATTCTTTGAAAAGCATAGAGCTAGTAATCTTTAAATTGTCTTATAAAGTCTTTTAACTTGACAAATATATTTTTCTCTCCTGATTTGTCCTTCTGTGTGGCAAACCACTTTCAAAACATATGAACACGCGCGCCATAATTCACACCAACCCTGAAAGATTAACTGCATTTTAGGTTGTCCTGAGGGATACAACGATGAGTAATTGCTTAAAATTATGGAAATCCCATTTTTAATGAAGTTTAGTTGAAAATTAGAATCATTGGCCTTGACAGATAGATTTGAGGCCTTGGAACCTTCATGTGCCCCAGATATAAGTAAAAAGGCAATAAGTTGCCCTCATACCTTACTGCAATGGGATGTGGGCAGACTTCATATCTTAACTCATTGAAGCAGCAATCTTGCTGGAGCCAAATTCTAGCCTCTAAAAATAGCACTTGCATCCACTTGCACAACAAGTTAAATCAACACTGTGTACATCTCAACATGCAGCTTTTTTTTCATGTGACATAGATTGGTCTGCAAAGTCTGCAGGAACATTTTTAGTAGATTTACTGAAAACTCGTTGTTCAGCAATTCTGACACTGACATTAGCTTGAACTTAAATTTTTGCCTACAAGCACAACAGCAATACATTTAATATGCCACGAAATGAGTCCTATCTGCAATATGCAACGTTTAATAAATTGTCGATAACCAATAGAAGGTTGTAATGAAGTTGATATACGGTTTGTTTTACATTAATTTTTTTGCCAAATCGACAGAATCACCAGGTTTGCATAACATCTAAACTGTCACAGTTCTGAATCGAAGGACTTTATAGTACCTGCTGCCTCACTTTTCCTTCTCTATAGGCTCTTCTTTTTGAACTGTAACATTACAGACCTCTTCAACATTAGGACCAACCTCCTCTACTCTGCAGTGGTTTTACAATAGGTTACTACGCCCTGATTGGTCTCTATTGACACTACCATAATACTTGATCTTGGCAAACATTTTGTTGGGAACATATAAATAACATAATATTCTTCCTTAGGAACGCTACAAGTTTCTGTATATGCTCTGCTGGCCATTGGAATGGACAGATAGACTAAGAGCCGGTCTACATTGGTGAATGACAAAGGAACCAATCCTACCCAGGGCCCTGTTGTCTGTCCCCCAGCAGCTGTGTTCCGGCCTTTCATAGTAAGCACATTGGTATTTCTACTGGCAATTATTTTACTAAGGAGGCAGGCAGTGGGCAGAGATAAATAGAAAAGGTGTGAAGAACTGAGTGAAATGGCTGCTTTATGAACTATCATTATGCCATTGTTCTTATTTTTACTTCTGCAAACTGAAGAGGGCCCTTGGCTTTATTATGACCCCCTGAAACCATTTGCTGATTCCGAAACATTTCATTTGCAATATAATGTTTGTGATCATATGCATGTATTAAAAACTGTTACAGCAGGTAAAGTGTCAGTCTCGTAAAGGAGGTGTTTGTCTACTCCTCTCCCTCTCATCCTGTGACTTACATACAGAACCTTTTGTTAAGAGTATCAGTAAAATTCTGTCCAGAGAAGTATGGCTGCAAGAACTGCAGAGTTGAACTTCCACAAGCTAATCTGGATTTTCCAGCTTTTCACTACCACGCTGGATGGTATTAGAACCTTGGGAATTCTACATTGTAACAAGAATGTAATGATTAATATTACGTCTTATAAAGAACGCAGAAATGTTGAGCCTTCTAGATTTGTCATCTAAATATCTGAGACAATCACTGTTGGAAACTTCAGTAGACTAATCACTTGTCACTGATGATAGCTAATTAAGGTAAATGTAATATAGTCTTAAGCAAAGTAAAATAAAAATGAACTGACAGTAAGTTGCAGCTAGCAGTGGCCCCAGTTCTACCACCCAGTAGTCACTGGTAAAACTGTGATTGTCTTCATTGGGAGCAGGACTGAGAGTAGGCCTAATGTGTTCCTACATATTCTCACTTGCCATTTTTCCTGATCTGCTTAAATGATCCTCTGAGGTGGCAGAGACTATGTCAGAGCAGTTATGAATTAGGTATGGCATGAAAATTTATGTGCAGAATCTGTTGACCTGCATTTTACTGCGATTGTCAATGAAGGAAAACATGAGTTATGTTTTATTCGTCTTGGGCAAGTGGATTGATTTGTTTTTTTTGTTTTTTGTACAGCTGGTACAATTACCTATACATTGGAAATTTCAGCCACACAATGTACTGTGAGAATGCAAACACCTTCTGAATAGGGGGAATTACCCCTCTGAAATGGTGATTTAGGGTTCAGTGATTGTGTTCAAATTTTATTCTAGGGAAGTGATAGAAAAGAAGCCTGAAAAGTTCAAAATCGAGTGTTTGAATGATATCAAGAACTTGTTTGTGCCGAATAAACAGCCTTTCTATGCTGCTTTTGGAAACAGGCCCAATGTAAGTCTGCACCTTTCTAATTGAAGGGTCAAAACACCCAAACAAATTTTATTTGTGAAGCAAGGGAAATAAGGGTTTTTTTGGTCCTTTTACAAATGTAAGAAGGAAATTGAACAGCTTTAATTTATTAAACACCTGATGGCATTTCCTTGTTATGGCCCAGTCATACAAACACACTTAGAAATAACTTGACTCGTGCAAGCTATTCTACTGGCTTTGGTGGAACTACATGTATTAGTGAAGTTACTCACAAGTAAATGTTCTCAGAATCTGGCCTTTAATAAATATAACATTCCATCCTTTGGTGTTTCTGCAGTGGTGTTCACCATAGTATGTGAGAACCAAAGTTTATTAATTCCATAGCAACTCAATGCAGAAACTTTATTCTTTCACACAATTCTCACTTTCCCCTCTCCCTGTCTTGTCTTCAGCCACACAGGTACTGAGCCCTGAACCAGCAAGGAAGGGATGGGCCCCAAAAGTATTGCTTTTCCATTCCAGTAATGGAATATTCCCCCCAAGAAGCATTTTGTCATTTGTGGCCTAAGGCCTAGGAACAAATCTTACTTCCCAGACTGAAGCTGGAAGTTCATCTTATTTGCTGCTGTATATTCTAATCCTTTCTATGCTGTCTAAGGTTTATGGCTTTTAAATATGTCTGACGCTTTGCATGTCTTCTCTAACTTTTGAGAGCCAAATTTCAATTACTTCAATCTACTTTTAAATGTATCTTCATGTTCTTTCTGTAAAGTTTTTTTTTTCTATTGAGCAGTGCTGACTCACATAAGGGAATCTGAAAGCAGAGTAATAACTTCCTTCTGCACCACTGTTCATGCTTTCTGCAGGATGTATTCGCCTACACGAAAGTGGGAGTCCCAGACTGCAGAATATTTACAGTGAACCCAAAGGGTGAACTGATCCAGGAACGGACAAAGGGAAACAAGTCCTCGTAAGACCACTTTTATTATTTCAAATGGTCAGAAGAAGTGGGAGAGGGCTGAGCTTCAAGCAAGGCAGGAACCATTGTAACAGTGATGCTATAATATGAAATCTTAAGGAATTGGGTGAAATTCTGTCTACTAGAGATCTTCAGCCTCAGATATGTACTGAAATGTATTAAGAAAGAAAAATGTAAACTAAGTAAAGTGGAAAATAGCTTTTGGAGGAACACTACCTCTTTGACTGTCGGCTTTTGGAATTACATTTCTAAAGCTGCACAACAATAGAACAGTGACTAGACTGTGAAATAACCATCTTCTTTTTCTAATGTAGGTATTTCAGGCTAAGTGAGCTTGTGGAACATGTGTTCCCACTGCTCAATAAAGAACAGAGTTCTGCTTTTGTGTGCCCGGAATTCAGTTCCTTCTGCTATTGGCGACAACCATTTCCTGAGGTGAACATGGAAGACCTAGCCTGAACAGCTCTGCTCACCTGGAGATGGGATTTTGTATCCAGTCATTCAACTTCAGTTTAAATGTGAAGAGAGAACGTCTTTTCTGGAGATGCTAATTTATACATTGGTACCATGAGTCTTACTTGAGACAATACTTTAAGTCTATGGGTTTGGCACAAACAAAGAAAATGCAGAGTTTCTGTTTGTCCTTTGACTTTTTAAGGCATTTGAGATTCGCTTATGTGATAGCAGCAGTACTGAGATACTAGATGGCAACACAAAGGTGGAGTTTTTGCTGCATCTTTGCCTTTCCATAGATGAAAAACTTACCTTAAATATAGACTTTTTGTATATTAGTCTCCTTAATATTTTTTTGAAAAAAAAAAGCCAAAAAGTGCATGGAAGCTGCCAAATAGACTATCAGCCATGTTATAGCAGTTATAGACTAATTTTCAAATTGGTAATTAGGCCATTTTAAAAAGGAGTAACTGTCTGAAACAACTATGGCTCCATTTCTCATAAACAAAATATAGAAGATGTCTTAAACATTAACCATCTGACAGAAACTGAAGATATAAAGCTCCTCCTTAAATGTAAATAGTATTGTCACATGTACAGTCTAGGGTATATTAAAAGTAGAGGCTGTGCTTGTGCAGCAAGGTGCCACTCATGTTAACTCTGCCTCTTACATTTTTCTAAACATACAGTGATTTGACTATATTATGAGCTTATTGCGTAGTTTCAATCCATGTCTTGAAAAGTTTCAGTATGCCATTGGATTCTTGAATGACTTTTGTTGTTCCCAAGCTGCAATCTTCCATGGCAATTTTCAATCCAGAGATTGAATAGCTGTAATAGCTGAGAAGTTGGCATTTTTTTACAGCATTGAAATGCATATATGTGTGCACAGTATGTAGGCCAGTAAAAAAGCATGTACAGATTATATTTGGGGAGTTGTCATTGAAGAAAATTATGTATTTAATTTTTTTAATTGATTCTACTGCAGGCCTTTCCAGAATTCTGTATTAAGGGTTTTCAGTTATTGAAGCAAGTACGATGCAGCAGTGAGCTCCCAGGTGCAAGGTTTGTGTTCTGAATGCTGTATAGCAGAGCAGAGCCAACAGAGTTTTCAGGTAAATGACAAGCATTACTGTGTGGCCATTCCTTGGTTTCAGACCTGCGCCTATAAATTACTGTATTATGCTAACTGCCTCATAGGCCTAATACTTACCAACTCCAAAAGCAGTTTGCCTGCAGTCTTCACTGGGTATCCCAAAAATTCTTGAAAGCAAAGGTTTTTCCTTTTGGTTTGTACAGCAAACTTAGGAAGGGTATAGTATAAAGCTGAGTGAAATTCTGTGCTGTGCCTTTAGAGTTGCAGAGTGGAAGTGAAGATGTTTACCCTAGGCTGTCAGTGAAAACAGCAGATTTGGTAGATTTTTTTTTTTAGAAGGAATCATTTATTATTTCCTTTGTCAGTCTGAGAATTCTCCATGTGAGGTTCTAACATGAGGCGCTAACTCCAGTCAACTGAAAAACAGATTCACTGAATATTTTTGGATCAGCGTATCATTTGAAGTAGGTTATTTTTAATGACTAGCTCACAGCAAGTGGAATTATAAGCAAGGAGATGAAGTCGCAAAGGGGACCTGGCTCTTTAGTGAAGGAAAGAAAAAGAGAGTTATATCAGTTTGAACTTTTCTGTGCCATATAAACAATTGATTTAAACGGCAGCCTCATTAGAGTATATGGATTTCATGGTAATCATTTCCGCAGAAAAGTTGGCTATTCCCCAAGTCTTAGTGGTTAAGTAGATGGGACTACATTTTTTTCATGATCCAAACAAATGTCTAAAGATGTTGTTTTATAAGTTAGTATTTTCAGCAACCATAATTGTACTAGGATTACTCAATCAAGAGCCACAGTCTGTCTTTAATGCAAGCAGTAGTGGGCTGCAAATGGTATTGCTGGTTTATTGTTTCACAGGTTCAGATCAGAACGGAACATGGCCTATTTTATAGATCACTGCACTGAGCAAAAGCTTATAAACCCCAGTCTTTAAAAGCCCTGTATCTGTTTATATTTTCATTCTTGGTTTCTTCTAATAGGGAAAGCCATTTCACAAAGGGTAAAATTTTTATAAGTTGCTTTGAAAATCAATGAGATACAGGCTATTAAGTGAAAAATTTTCCTCACAGTGATGAGAAAATCTTTCCACAAAAGGAATGGACCTGGATATCCTAGATCAGTTCTTCTGGAGTAGTCAGAATTTCCTTCACCACTTTTAGCTCATTCTCTGGTGGCCTTAGCTTA
>NC_133770.1:213872263-213876751 GCF_003597395.2 Chelonoidis abingdonii
ATAAGATAAAACTAGCAAAGTAAGATACAGCACATCTTGCCTTCTGCCCAATTGAATTTCATCAGGATGTAAGTTTCATCAAGTGCTTAAAACCACTTAATGGCTGTGTTGGTTTTTAAGCACTTGATGAAATTACATCTCTGATGAAATTCCAATTGGGCAGAAGGCAGATAGTGGCTGTATCTTACTTTGCTAGTTTTATCTTAACTGGGTTTTCATGTTCTCTACAGTTTGACATATACAGTGATGAATTCTGGCACTTTAAGGTGACGACAGGGTAAAACAAGTATAAAACCTGTTTTAACACAACAAATGAATAGGTCCAATGTTTCCTTTAAGCACCAGTAGTTTAATTGATGTGAGCACTTGGGATGTGTTGCAATTTTGGGTTGATTTTGGCATTTTAGGAATTTCCAAAAGCTACTTGAATAAATTATGCTGCCCTTCCACTCTGTCTGTCATAGTTCAATTCTATATCTTTTTGCTTACAATGCAACTTGTTTTTGAGTTCTTTTTGATAAGGCAAATTGTTTTTTTTTATTTTGAAACCACTTGCATTTGGGACCATATCAGATTTAGACAGCACACCCTTCTGTTCTCCCGATCAGGTCTAGTTACAGGCCTGTCTATTCTTCTCAGTAAAGAGTCTCCAATCACGTAGACTTGCCTTTTCCTGGCGACAGTGTGATTCTCCGGTCTATTCTTCTTTGTCTAGGATGGGTGCTATGGTAGTTCATCTAGTTCCCAGAAATGTGAATAGTTGTCTATAATAATGAAGTGGTGTTTGGTGAAAAGGTCCATTCCTACTTTGCTCCAAGGTCAGTTGAGCAATGTTTTTTCTTGTCTTTTAGCGGCTTTGTCTGCATTTCCTCACCTGTATCACATCTGCTCACCATGACTCAGAAATCCTTGGTCACGTTTGGCCACTATGTGGAGAATCTGTCTTTCCGGATACAGACCTCTGTTCTAGAATAGTTCTGACAAATTCTTGTTTGTTCTCAATGATCTGGTTATTCTGCTTTGACTGCCTTTATATATGATGCTATCTGGCAAGCTCCTCTCATCTCAATAGTTCTAGTGTTCTTGAGAGGTCTTTGTGTGTGTCTGCCCAGCTGCAGAATGACAGACACTAGCTCTTGTAAATCTCTGTCTTGTATAATTTGTTCTCAGATTCTTTCCAACCTGCCTTGAAATTGGCACATAACAGGCTTGACTGATGTTCTTCTGTTAGATTGAAGATCTCATTCATGTTATATTTCCATGCTTCAAGGCTTCTCTGGCTAAATCAGCAGCAGCACTAACCCCCTGTACTTCTCTATCACTGATTCATTAGACAAAGCTTTTTTTTTTTTTTTTAAAAGAGAGCTTGCCTGCCAAGTGGGTTTCCCTGAGCGCTCAGCTCACATTGTTTCCATGAATCATTTCTAGGACAGCCACCAATATTGTAACAATACTTGAGTCACACATCGCCTGGAGCCAACTTCTGGGAGAAGTGTAAGAAAACTTAAGGAGTGTGTCACTTTTTTGCCTATACTAGGAGCAAACTGGTTGTCGTCATAATTGCCTCACAGAGAGTGAGGCCATCGGGCCTACATCTACACTAAAAGACGTGGCTTGAAAGCATGAAGCATACTTAAGGCAGAGGAAAATACACCCCACCCTCCTTAGCATGCTGTATGACAAAGCAAGCAGCTGTATAACACTTCAAGCGGCACTGTGGTTTCAGGGAAAACAACATATAGCTTCCAGTGAAAGAAGGAGAAGACTTAAGTTATGAAGCATTGAGTGTGCTGTCTATCACTGGCTGAGACATAGCAGCTCCTGTGCTTAGTAGTTTTCCTACTATACACCGCACAAAATCCTAGCCTCAGCTTAGCTCTGACTTGCTCACTGGAAAACTTTTACTAAAGATTGTGTTTAAGTTCCAATAGAGATTCTGATACTTTGCTTATAAAAACTACAGTCAAACAAATCTATGAAGAAACTTTGACTCAGAATTCCATGATAGAGTAACAGTTTCTTCTGTAGCTGATGTATTAGCTTCTCAAACTGACCCTGAAAGCTGAGCTCATTCTGTCTCCAAGCAATGAGCTGAAGACTTCCCACAACAGAGTTCTTAATGAGCTTCTATTCCAAAGTTACCACCTCAGCTGTAACAAGATGTTGACTAGATATATATTTATAGACCTCATCACAGGAAAGGGAGTGCTAACTTCCTAACAACTGTAGTTATACAGAGCCTAAGAACTGTTCCGGATTTGTCAGTAGAAAAGTTGAAATATTTACACATCACTGCTATAAATAAAACTATACAAAGTAGACTCTTAAACTTCAGTTTATAGATTTTTACACATCTGCAGCATGTTCCCACTCAGATTGCTGTTGGATTTTTTTTCTAGCCACATAAAGGATCAAAATACTACCAGATTTAATGAGCTAACACATAATTTGACTGGTCACCACTTTAATGAAGGCACGAGGAAATCTACAGTGGAGTCTAAAATGTACTTCATCTACTCAAGCCAAATAGAAGCCTTCTATCTGATTGGAGTACATAATGTAAAATACACTCTTGTCTGAAAGTTTGTCACTGCTGCTACAAATAACATGGTTACTAAAACAAAGACTAAAGAAAATGTTCTTCAGTTTGTGTATTTGACAGCACGCTAGTTAGAGACAGCTTTGATATTCCCTTCTGTAGCCAGTTTTCCCCTGTGGTTGGTGGGTTTGTCACCTACCATCAGGGTAAAGACTTTTTTTCTTAATTGTAAAACCTCTGAAAATTGGCACAGGAAAGTGTAGTTCTTGAAAGGTAGTCCAGTTCCAGTTGAATGCACCTTTTCTAATGACTCACAGATAACCGTTAAGTTTGCTGTTGCTAGCTTTAGCACTCATACTGGAGGGAAAGTTGAAGTTTGTTCTCAACAGTTTTTGTCTTAAGCTTTCAAAGCCAGGCACTGTGACTCAAAGGAAGCTTCTACTCGTCTTCCTTTTTCCCCCATCAGCAGAAAGTGACTCAGTTCTGCATCAAGTATTTGAGTTAGGGCCAAATTCTCTCCTTACAGGTGTTTCCAGTTGAATATGATGTGACTGATTTATTTTGCAACTGAGAGCGGAGGTTTACCCTTTGAACAGACAAACAATATCCTTTTTGCCCAGAGTAACCATTGTCCATAATTCCCTTGAGCTATTTTTCTCTTAAATGAAGGCTGCTGTCCCAAAGATCAGCTGTTCAGATACTAAAAAACCTAAAATCTGGGCAGAGATCAGCTCAGTCCTATGTAATCATCACTTCCTCCTCTCTGCACTAGTGGAAACATGAAAGTAGCAGACCAGAGGACTAAAATTGTAGAGAACAAAACTGTAGGATTTCAAATGACCAGGTTTAGGCTTATGGAACTGACGGTGGGGGGCGGGGGGAATGGAAATTGTTTAGTAAAGAGTAATACGAGAGCAAATTAGAGAGCTACCTATGGAGAGTGGGTAGAAATTTACTGTTTGACACAATTTCTACTCTGTAGGGCTTGGGGGAAGAAGTTAGTTTAACTGTTGTAAACATGCCTTTTACAGTGGCAGAACTTAGAAGTCTTGTGGGGGGGGGGGAGAAGGTAAAGTTAAATATGGATCATAAACCCACCTCTCAAATCAAATATATAAAATGAATATATTAAAGCTTCAAATTTTATTTCTTCTGAATATCTTACCCTTCTTTTCATGAGGAACCTAGACATGAGCAATGGACGGATAGAGAAGAACTCCACTAAATGTGGAGTACATTTCATCGGAATCCGTGTAGGCCAGCTTGCCCCCAGTAACGACAATGTTTACTTCATCTCCAGCTTTTAGGTGAAGAACGAGGTGGAATGTTCCAGGACCACCACAGGTTCGTTTCCCTGATCGTGGTTTGTGATACTCAAGCAGTTCTCTTCTATAACCAGCTGTGTGGAGCTGAGCAACACTTGCATTGGCAACAGACAGCACTGCTTCTACATACTCATCCCTTTCTGGAGCAAGGACGGCAGTGATCAGATAGCGCCCTTCATAGGGAGATGTGAAGATGCCTGCAAAGACATTTAATGACAGTTTTACTGATGGAAACTCTCCAGTGCAGTAGGAATAATGACAATTTCATTTTAAAACTACACAGTCATCCACTTGCTCATACCCAGAATAAGCACTGTAGAGGAAAAGGCCTGTTTGGTATAGAAATCTCACCACCCTCTGCTCTGTCTGATAATGTTTCTTGGGCTGACAATAGGCAGTTATTCCACAGCATGTGGATTTAAAGTAGAATAGCTATTCCAAAAGACACCCATGTGTAGACAAGCCTTCAGGCTGTGTCTGGAGTAGGATTTCAATGTGTGGTGTTTGCTCATGTTGTCTAGCCTGATATCATTACCACCACCTAAAACTCTTGTCAGCACAAAGCAATAGTTCTGTACTATGTGTCAAAGTTGATCACGTCAGAGTTTGGGGGGGGGGGGGGGG
>NC_133770.1:213876867-213934604 GCF_003597395.2 Chelonoidis abingdonii
GGGGGAAGGGAGGGGGTGCTCAGCCTAAGTAGGGTGGCTCACATCCAGGCCACATGTAGCAGAAAAATGTGGAAATCTAGGTTAGAAAAAGAAGAGTCTGGGCATGGAGGACAGCTCCCCACCCCGTAGCTGGCTGCAAAAAGGAAGGAACCGAGGATTAGATCCACAAAGGGACTTTGGCATTGTAACATTCAGCATTGGTGGGGGCTGAGGAGTGGAGAATGGGCACGTGCAGTGCAGGTCACATATACCAAGAGAGATGAGAACGGGGAAACTAGGAGCATGCTACACACATGAGGACTTAGCTCAGGACTAGGTAAAGGCATAGTGCTGACTTGGCAAGTTTAATTGCTTCTTAGCAAAACTAAAGTGCCTCATCGTCACTGAGTTTTTACCTCAGAATAGTGCTCATAGTTACCCTGAGCTTAAAAATACATCTTTTGCATCTGTAAAGACAAGGCCTGTGGGAATTGGCAGGTTCCCTACTATGCCAGAGGCTCACAGCACTCAGACTAGGTGATGGGAAAGGAGAGAAGAAATGACCATTGAGAGGAAGGGCACAGCTCACACTCATCTGCATGCCTCCTGAGGTATGCAGTGGCAGTTGCAAATATTAAGAGAGGAAGGCAGGCAAGCCACTCCTGGGGCAAAGGGGAACTCTAAATTCCTCCACTCACTTCTCCTCCATCTGGAGTAAAGGCTTTGGGATTCGCCATCAGCCTCTTCTGGTCACAAAGACTGTACAGAGCCCTACCTGCACTTCGCACAGCCCCTCCGTTTCCACGTTCCTATAACCCTCCAACAATACCTACATCTACATCTAAAGCCAGGAACTAGTGGCTGAGGAGCAGCTACCTGTGCCCAGGGAACTCCATCATATGTCCCCAAAGGGTCCTTCAGCCATGTCCCCCTCACAACCATCAATTTCTCAAACAACATGGGAAATTTACTAACCATAAACATTGTTAAAGGAGAAATAAGGTTGATAAACAGGGCCTTGTACCCTTCCAGAACATAGAATATGGTACCCAGAAACACATCTCTAAGAGAGACAAAACCAGGAAATGTAGAATTAAAGTCATGCCTCCCATACCCTTAACTGCTGTGAGGAATCATGGAGATTGCAGAGATGGCAAGGGTGGGGGCTGTGGGGTCATGACCATAATGCAGCATTTCCTGGTTTTCTAGTATTTGTGTTTTGGTTTTAATGTTTAAATTTTCTGCTGCCAACTTCCATGTTCTGGAAGGATACAAGGCTCTGCTAAGCAACCTGAATTCCCTGTAACAAAGTCTTTTTGTAAATGCATAGATACTGACACTTAAAGGCTGGGTCATCCTCAGTGTGTGACAGGTAGTTTTAACCAAGGTGTGTCTGATTTATACCATAGCACTATGTATTTTGTTTCTCCAGCACAAGCACCTTGGCAACATTCAAGATAATGTAATAATGTCTCTATCCCATGATATTGCCCAGCCGGCTTCCCAGCTCCCCTGCATGTCCCTTTTTGGCTGTTACCTGTGTTAGGATTATAATAGTCTCCATCATTCACAAGCACTTTGTTAAAATGGACCACGCCTGCATCACTGGGGAAAGGCTTCTGAGTTAGACCAGCCGAAAAAGACACCAGAGAGGTGGCAGCAGTAGGTCCTAGAATGGGGAAGAGAACAGAATCCAGAGACAATCAGAATAAAGACGTTGCCTTTTTCTCTTGGTGCTTATAGTATAGTTTGTTTGTGGTCTTGCACATAAATTGCTTTCTGTTAATCTGGAGAGGCTCGCATGAGTGCCACTGGGTCATTTTCCAATTGTCTCACCACAAAATGACTGAGCCATAATGTTTCCTCCCATAGTACAACCTACCCGAGAGCAGCAGAGGAGCTTGGCAACTGAGTTCACCAACCAGGGTTTTCTTTAACACATGCTCCTCTTGAGAAGGAGAGAAGGGTATGCAGGAGGAATGGCATACAATGCCATGAGAGTGTTGCCATAGACTTCATTAGGGCCAAGATGTCAGCCCAGGTCTTTCATGCTGCTTTCTGAGCTCCCTTCTTCAGGAACCATGCTGCTACTGGCTGCTCCTGCCTGGATATTCACTGCCAACTGTGCACCATACTCTTCCTGAACTGGAGTTTTCTCATCTCCATCCTTCTGCTCAATTCCCTCAGCTTTGCCTGGTTCATCTTCCTAGCTGATATCCTTATTCACTTCTCCAATCAGTGATAATGCCCTGCTCCTTTGCATAGTTTGAGCTTCCCCTCAGAAGATCATTCACTACTGGACAAGCGCAACAGTACTCAAAGACTACCTCTGGTCTTGTTTCTCTTAGACACTCTGCACTAATGCTCTTTGGATTAACATTCCTATCTTTACAAAGATCTTACAGCTGAAATTGCTTCAGATTTTCACATTTCCCTAGTACAGCATCTACTCAAAGTTTTAACTACACGGTACAAAAGAGAAATAGGAAAAGATGACAACTGAGTTTTTTAGTAGGTAGGGAGTGGAAGAAGGTGGAAAGAGAGAGTGGGAAAGAAGGCACTGCAGCGAATCACACCCAGACCTAATACCTTTCAAGTCACTCAAGTCCCTCACAGCAGCATTTGGAGATGTGGAACATGACCGCTCCACCGTATGTCATTACCTACCAATTCTGTTCTTCTCCACAAGATTAAAGTTATATTCTCTGTCTGAGTTTCAGGTTTGAAAACTCAAGATCTCAAATAAAAGCATGTTGCATTGTGGAACTACAAAAATAGAAAGAAAAGCATAAATAAAAGTGTAGGTAACACGTATGTACTTTATTGCTGCAGACAGTACAGTTTGTTAGCCAGGTTTCTCATATACAAGGAAGTCCTTCAGTCAGTTTCAGACTGATGTGCAATTAACGCTCCTTATGCTCCTGTCAATTCAATTGGACTCCAGTAGGGCTAACAACACCTACTTATTTGGAAATAAGTGTGTATAAGGGAATCTAAGTTGATGTAATTTGTATGCTGAGGAGTCGTAAGAAAATGGAGTTAAAATATTGGGGTGACCTACTTTGGCTTACATCTACTTACACCTGTCTTCTACCTGCAGCCCTTGCTGCACTCATCTCTTCTGGCTTTTTAGCATATAAATTACAATAACTCAGGGGTCAGCAACCTTTCAGAAATGCTGTGCCGAGTCTTCATTTATTCACTCTAATTTAAGCTTTTGCGTGCCGGTAATACATTTTAACATTTTTAGACCGTCTCTTTCTATAAGTCTATAATATACCTAAACTATTGTTGTATGTAAGGTAAATAAGGTTTTTAAAATGTTTAAGAAGCTTCATTTAAAATTGAGTTAAAATGCAGAGCCCCGGACCAGTGGCCAGGACCCGGGCAGCTCGCATGCCAAAGGCGGCACACATGCCATAGGTTGCCTACTCCTGCAATAACTTATGACTTCTCAAGACTCCGTGGGCTGTGTTCAGAGATGAAATAAAACCCCATAACCAAAATATCACACGATTCCCTCTCCCTTCCCCCACAGAAAAGATAAAAGAAAGAATCATGGTGGCGGATGGAGCCCTCCTTCGGGGAGCCTAGCTGCCTGCACCCCCCTCCCCCCCCGCCTTTCCACTCCTCCGCAGCTGGAGGAGCCCTGGCTTGGCCAGAGCCCTGCCCTCCATGTGATCAGCCCAATCTGCCCCAGCTCCACCTCCTCTCCTGAGACCCCATGCCACCCTGGGGGAAGAGCTCTTGTCTCTTCTTGAAGAACCTGAGTTTTTAATAAATAAATAAATAAATAAGCAAGCAAAAACTTCCCATGTGCAAACTGCCAAAACCCGCAACCTGTTGTGCGCTGCAACCAGCTTAACCTCCCCAACCTATTATACCCGCTGCCCAGAGAAAGCATGAATCACATGTGACAGATGTTTATCAAACTGCTTAATGCATTGGAAGGCACTCAGATACTACAGTGATGAGGATAGTATAAGAACATGTATAGAACAGTATAGAAAAGGAAGCATACGTTTGTAAGTGACATGTCAGTTAGTGTGTGAGAGTCTGCCTGAGTCTATGGAAGTGTAACTTACTCTCTTTCAGAGGGTGGGTCCTGGAAGGATGAAGTTACGTATCATAGACTCTCTTAGAGTCACCTCTGAAATTGTCCCTAAGTAAGTCTAGGGGCTTGTCTACATGGCATGGCAAAGAGTGCCAGAGGGGTGTTATATTAATGTGAACTAGGTATCTTTTGGACTGCACCAGTAGGGTCTACCCAGGGCAGTTAGAGTACAGCATGATAGTGTGCTTTACAAATCACACCGCTCTACTGCACTTTGCTGGTGCCATGCAGACAAGTCATAAATAGTTTGAGGGACATCAGGTGGTATAAAGCAGTATAGCTCTTCTGAATGAATGAAGGTACATTGATTTACATCAACTAAAGGTCTGGCCCTGAGGTGGTGGGTGTGGTGGGGTTTATTTGTAAGTAACACTTGCCAGTGAAGTCTGCCCCCCCCCCCCAAACACTCTGCTTAGTTTAATTATGTTTCTCCCCTGGGTCTGTTAGTAACATTGCCCCCTCCCCCCATTCTTTATGTTCTTCCAAATCTCACTTTGAGTTCAAGGGGACAGAATGCTCACTGTCATCTACTTATTAGGCTCCTTAAATACCCATGTCCCCTACCCAATTCCTCTTCAAATATCACATATCTGGATGTCAGCAATTCTTAAAACAACATCTTTGCAATAAGCTTTTGTGATTTGAGCTCTTCCTTCGAGCCTAACAAGTAAACTCTGGCAGTAAACAGCTAATGGTGAAAGGAAAATACAGGGAAATTATTTACCTCAGATAGGTTCACAAATTTAATACAAATGAATGCAAACCAGAGTATTGTCACTATCAGTGGTGAAAAGAAAAGGTTCTAAAGGGTTGGACAAAAACCAGACCCTGTCATAGAATTTAATGGAAGAAAGGACCACTAGTTCATCTAGTCTGCCCTTCTGTATATCACACGCTACCGCACTATCAGTACTCGCACACTAAACCCAACCACCAACATTAAACCAAAGTATTGCAGCCCACAGGGGACTAGACTATTATGTGCCACAGGCAGAGAACAGGAAAGACTAAGGTGCACCAGTACCCAAGGCCCCTGCAGTGACAGGGAATGGATTAAATGAGATATATCCAGATAATTTCACCAAAGAACCTGAACTCCATACTGCAGAAAAATAAAACATTAGATTTTACTTTCCAATCTGTAATGAGAAAGAATGGCAGGATAGTTTTTATGTTCAATATAGTCTCTCTTCAGAGAACAGACCTTGTCTTATTATGTGTTTGTACAGCACTGAGCACAATAGAGCCTTGATCCAAACTGGGACTTCCGGACACTATGGCAATATAAATATTTAATAATTATTATTAATAATGTCATAGACTTATACCAAAGTATCCTAAAACCTGCCATTCAAGACAACGTGGAGAAATTCATGATAGCTAGGTATTAGACAAGTCTGAACAATTCAGAATCAAACAAATGTTACATACAGAAATATCTGAATGTTTTATTTATATACTTCAAAGGATAAAAGGTGTCCACGATCAATGGTGTCCACTGGCTCAGATGTATCCAATACTGCACTTTGGATACAGTTTTCTTTTAAAGGAACCGTCAGCTTTCAGTGAAACCCTAGTATGAGCATGCAATCTTCACAAACTGCGTTAATAGAAGTATGAGAGGAAATAATTAAGCCACAGGACTGTGAGTAAGAAGATCCAAGTCCTGTTCTTGGCTCAGTCCTTGACTTGCTGTGTGACTCAGGGCTCTTACAAGCTCTCTCTCATCATTTTGCAATCCTATTTGTCATGGCCTGTGTCTGAAATTTTCTCAGCCCCCAATGAGCAAAGATTCTAAGAAAATGGCTCCAGACTCCATAAAATTCTAGTGTGTCATTTTTATCTGCTGCTGCTGTTTCTGTCAACAATGATTTAACTAAATTTGTTCTGTATAGAGAAAGCTTAGGAGGATCCACTTTAATCCTATCATTTAGTATTTCTTTGTTTCAGTTCCCCTGCCTGTAAAATACAGCTAACATTTACTTCCTTACCTCATAAGTGAACTGTAGATTTAATTCACTAACATCTGTAAAATGCTTGAAAAGCTTTGGATAAGAAGTGGTATGCAAGTGGAAAGCACTATTTTCTTGGATTTTTTTTTATTTTTCTTGAACTACAGGTGAACTTGAACTTTAGCCATTAGTTGTACATCAATGGATAGTCTTGAAACTGAAGAGGTTAGATTAAATTCTATGATACAGAAAATATGGAAATTATTACCCAAGAAGAGGATAAGACCAGTCCAGCTGACTGGAGCAGAGCCATCAACTCGGCACTTACTTATAACACTTTCAACACTATAGAAACTATACAGGAGCAGAAGTTAAAAGAGTGCTGGGTGGGATGGTCTAGTAATCTAAGTCTCAGGCTTGAAAAAATTATTATTTTGGGAAGCACACATTCAAATACAAGACGGGCCAGCTCAGCCCTATGTTCCGTTGAGATATTAACTCTGCACATAAAATCGACTGGATGTGGGTCTTTGGATGAGAAATTAAAAATGGAGGCGGTGTCTATTTCCACTAATATATTTCCTGAGTGCAAATTATGGCTACCACAATAAAACGTTATTTATGCATCTCAACATCTTTAACATTTAAAGCATATTATACCGTAATGTTTCATACGATTTAACCATAAGCCAGTGAAAACATTTGTCTATAAAATGCAAATATCGGTACCAAGGAAATAAACACCATGAGAGTATGATCTTAATATATAAGTCTAGAAGTTTATCATGGCTTCTGTTGACACCAATACTTTTTTCCTTTACTTCTTATCCCTTTCCAGAACCTTAACCTATTGCTTCTTATTCCCACCCCTACACTTCCCAAATACAAAGCCTCCTCTAAGGCTACATTAAGTTTCTAATCAGTTAGTTTTAGCCTCAAGATTGTAGCATGAACTCTTACAATTGTCTTCATTTCAATTTCCAGACCAATTCGTCATGCCTTGTGTCTGCAATTTTCTTAGCCCCAGCGAACTAAGTCCTAAGGAAGTGTCTTCAGAGGCCATAAAAGTCTAATGTTTCATTTTTATCTGTTGCTGACATTTTTTCGAACAAGAATTTGATTAAATCATTCTCTGTGAAGAGAGTGTAAGAGGATCCACTTTGATCCAGGATAACAATATTCATTGCTTAGATATAAAAAGGACTAAACTAAAAGATTTTTTAAAGGTTAGAGGGTAGTCATATCACCTAGCAAACTAATTTTGGGGCTAATTAAACTAATACATTCTGTTCATTTATTGAAAGGTTTACACTTTTTGTAATCCAAATGTATTGGTGGATAGTGGTGAACAGAAAGTACAGCAGTTCAAATAAACTAAACTAGTTCATTTAACTAAACACTGACATTCAGCACCAAGAACCTGTAAGTTAAAATGAGTCTAAACAGAAGTGAAATTGGTTTCATTGACTTTCATTGCCCAAGAGGAGAGAAATAAATAAAAGTGAACAAAGTGCATAAACAATAAAAAGTAAATTGGATTTTTTAATAATCTAAAGTATTCTTGGTAAAATAGGTAAGCAATGTGCTTGTTTAAAATAGGATAATTAAGTCAGTAATAGTGTTTCAAACTCAGATTTGTGATATTTGGTATTTTTCTTAAAACTCCAGCTTCTAGAATCATATGATTATGTAAGAATCTCAGTTTTCATTTGAAAAGAAAAATATAAGTTTTTAGCCCTGATGGTTGCAGAAAAAAGTATGAAAGGATTAACCCTTAAAGGTTCAAAAACCAGAAGGCAAATAAAAAGAACCCCCAAATTATTATTTTTTTAAATCTGATTTTTAGCATCTCCATGAAACGGGTGTTATGGTTTTTTGGGGCTTGACTCATTATTTTTGAACACTTGGGGTTGGCAGGACAGTGTTAGAGTCCCTGTAAACTTAAGGCTAAATCCTAAAAATGACCCATAACTTTCAGTTAGTTCTCTCAGTAGTGACCTTCCAGGCACGGAAAGAAAAAAATTAAAATATATATTAAGTGCCACTTTCTCCATTATTTTTTCATACTCCATGTGCCCTGAACATCCTCTCAGCCAGGACAGGAGTGCTAGTGTGAATAAAAAGGGGAGAAAGCTATCATCCCTGGTGGTTGTCCCTTTCCAGTATAAAGAGATCAGAATTGTGCTTGTGCCCTAAAAGCGTTCACATTCTTGCTCTTCAATTTCACCCTACTACCATTTTCTATTTATGAAATAAGTGAATAGTTGTTCAAAGAATTCCTAGGTAACAATTGGATTACCTTGTGAGTCTGTAGAAGGCGGAGAAGATTTTGGATACCCTACAAAACAAAAGAAGTTGAAGTTATGTTACACAGTGAATAAGAGTACAACATAGTCTAAATATAACAAGAGTTTACTAATATTTTCTTTTCTTTTTATGAAATAGTAACTCATTTCAACAAGTGCATAGTATCAGATGGCAGAAACGCATACCATTAAGGTGATGTCTACACTACCCGCTGAATCGGTGGGTAGCGATCAATCTATCTGGGATCGATTTATCGTGTGTAGTGTAGATGCGATAAATCAATCCCCAAGCACTCTCCCATTGACTGCTGAACTCCAGCAGTGTGAGAGGCAGAAGCAAAGTTGACAGGGGAGTCGTGGCCATCGATCCAGCCCCACAAGGACACAATGTAATTTTAATTCGATCTAAGATACGTTGACTTCAGCCACGCTATTCTCGTAGCTGAAGTTGCGTATTTGGATCGATCCCACCCCCCAGTGTAGACCAGGTCTAAGACTGTTAAAAAACAGTAGCAGCCATAGCAAAGGGGACCACATTCCCCATTACAGTGCATTGGCTCTGTTGTGTGTACTATGGCAAAACATGTTATTTTAAGCTAGTGGTACATAGTTTCACAACTGAGGACTACACAGCAATTGTACTGAGATTATGCTTGATGCAGCTTTGGCCAGGGAGGCGAAGTTGGCTTGAGGCCTTCTTTATGTCTCCTCTGGTCCTGCGGCCAGCTGCAGCAAAAATAGACATCATGCAAATTAAATTAGCCAAAGGCTGTTCTAATATAACAGCCCTAACATATGCCAGTTAAGCATCATTTCATATCCTGCAGGGGACTGGCAACGTGCATCACACTCCAGTTCTGCCACCTTCTATCCCGTAGCCAGCCCCAATATGCTTTAATGTCGCTTTGTGTGGAGAGTAACGAACTCACTGCTGGAATCTGACAGCTCAGCTTGTCTTACTTATTGATGAAAGACCCTGCTAGTCTATAATCTTAGCAGAGCTACATGTTGTTCTGTACTTCAACATAATGTAAGTCCAGTAACACTGGCTTTGGGGTCTAATATTATAAAGCGATCAGTTAGATAACATTTCAGTTTTCTCACCTGGTGCTCCTGCATATCCTTCAGCTACGGGCAAGGTATACTGACCATCTATGCCTTTAGGCCGTCCACTTCCTGACATTACAACTGTGCCAGGAGGACCAGCCTGTCCAGACTCCATAATGACCCCAGTTGATCCAGGCAAAAGTGGTAAAGTGGCTGAACCCGGCAAAGATGGTTGTAGGGGAGTTCTCGGTTGTGATGGCTGAAGAGGGGCTCCTTGTCGTGGTGGTTGTATTACTATTCTTGGCTGTGGTGGCTGCAGCGGTGTTCTTTGCTGTGGTATCCCCAGTGGTACTCTTGGCTGATTTTCAGCTAAGTATTTGTAGAAAGAGGAAAGTCAAATATTATCCATCTGAGAAAATTCATAAAACTCATTACATTTATATTTCTGAAAAACAAACACCGTTTAATTAAACTGCAAGTTTTTGTTTGTTTCCTTTCTGAAGATGGAATAATAATAAAAAAAATCAATGTTCTTCTGTTTTAAAAACTTTATGACACTGAAGGCAGATCCAGAGTCACAGTTTACTAAAAAAATTTTTATTGTTTGGAAGGGTCTTTGTTAAAGGACTTTTCCAGTAGGATAGCCAGTGTACTGTATGATATCAGGGCCATATAGCGTTGATGTGATAATAGTTGTGTAGCTGTTCTATTTCAAATCTCTTTTGATAGTGTTTACAACATATTTGTAAAAAATGTTGTCCTAACCAAATCTTACAAATGTAATGTCTTCTTGAAAGTGAATGTATATTATTTGCATGGGGAGGGGTGTCAATATTTATACAGATTTAAAAGATAAGAAGGGTACTAAAAAGTTTCTTTGACCAAAGGACCTTACTCCTAATCCTTGCTCTCCATCAAAAACCTGTCTTGTTCATTTAAAGCAGTTCCATCTCTATTTAAATTAACCACCAAAGAGACCTACTATAATTTATACAAGTTTCACACTTGTCTAAATTCACTGACTTCAGTAAAATTAGGGCTGATTCACACTGGTGTCGGTGAGATCAGAATCAGGGCCATGAACAACGCAACATGGCAGTGTATGTTGAGCTTCTATTTCCTTCTCTAACATGGTTATACAAAAATCACTAACATCTGAAAAGCAAGGACATTCAAAGTTATTAATAATAATTAATTGTCCCTTAACACTGCTCATTGGGTAACATTTTCAAAAGGTCCTAAATTATTTATGAGCCTAAAACTCACTGAAAGTCTTTCAGTTTCATGCTCTTTGGTCTCCCAGGGTATGGGGTATGTCTATACTACAATTAAAAATCCGCATCTGGTCCATGCCAGATCACTGGAGCTCAGGCTAAGGAGCTGTTTAAATGCAGTGTATACGTTTGGGCTTTGCCTGGAGCCAGGGCTCTAGGGCCCTGCAAGGTAGGAGAGTTCCAGAGGTCAGACAGCAGCCTGAGCCCAAACAGCTAGACCTGTATTAAACAGCCCCTTAGCTTGAGCCCCATGAGTCTGAATCAGCTGGCACAGGCCAGCCCTGGGTGGTTAACTGCAATATAGACATTCCTCTATAGACATTTTGGAAATTTTACCTATTGCTCCTAAGTTGTACAGTACATATGACGACACCTAATATTATGCAATGAGGGTGAAATTCAACCCAGTGCAGATGTTGGCAGGCTGGTATTATATGTACCTGGCTGTTTTTTTGTATAGGAACATGTGAACACTGCAGGGCAAAAGTATATCATTATGTTGGCTGGCTACAGTGGCAATTACAATGGATACTGTGTGGGTGAAATGTAAAATTTTGTCTAAATACATTGGAGATCGCAAACGGATAGACTCCAGCTGTTTGAATCACTCACAAGGCCTTTTACATTGAAGGGGGGAAAAAAAGTAGTATCTACCACAAATTCAAACTCTGGTGAACATAATGAATAGGTTTAGGGTAGTAATAATTTTAGTTTAATAATATGTTTGTAGTACTGACTTAGGCTTTGTGTACACTAGGGGGGCAAGTTGGCCTAAACTGAGCTACTTCAGCTACATGAATAATCAGATAATCTACATGAGATCAGTAGAGTTACTTCAGATTTGCACCGATATCATTGACAACACAAACTGGCTCGGTATTCTTATTTCTTGCCTGCATATATTTTTCACTTCTCTACCTTCTCTTATCAGTTTAGTTAAGCTCGCTTTAGGCCTCCAGCCTTGGACAGGGGCATGCAGAATGAATTTGCATGTCTGACTAGTTTCCCCTCCCCCAAGCTCTTACAACTTAAACCAAAAGCCTTAATACCTTTGTAACAATGTTTGGTGTGGCTCTTTGTGTTTAGTGTGCATATCCATATATTTGAAAATATCCAGATATACCAACTCCATTTTGGAAAAAAACTCATCTGCCAACCATCCAAGGTGCGTGTTAGTTGAGAGGCATCGCTTTTATAGTTCTGGCAGTTTTCATATGCCTTTTTGGCCTCTTGTACTGAATTGCATCATATCATAGCACTGTGCTTTAAAATCACTAGACAAAGATGATAAAGAAGCCAGCATATTTTTGGACTGAACATGTGTTACCAATCCAAAGAGTGAAGACAAAATTCCCTGGTGTAACTCCACTGAAGTTATGGTGCAAAATTAGGGATGAATTTGGCCAAACCACTTGTATTGTGTTGAATAGCACATAAAAGTATTCCCCATTGTCTACAAAGCAATTGGAAAGGCAAGCAGCAAAGTTTAGACCATTATTATACTTCAAATTAGAGTCTCCTCAGGGGCACCCTCTTCACCAACAGTGTTCGCACGGCTCTCTTTACTATCACCCTCCTGTTCATTCTCAGCTTGCTGACCTCAGATGCCTGTCTAAACTAAGGCCAGGTCTACACTGCGACTTTAAATCGGTTTAATGGCCGATATACCGATTTAACGCTGTATCCGTTCACACGACGTCGTCATTAATATCGAGTTAAACGGCTCCTTAAATCGATTTCGGAACTCCTCCCAAACGAGAGGAGTAGCGCTAAATTCGATAGTGATAACTCGGATTAGGGTTCATGTGGACGGAAATCGACGTTATTGGCCTCCGGGCGGCATCCCAGAGTGCAGCACTGACCGCTCTGGACAGCAATCTGAACTCGGATGCAGCGGGCAGGTAAACAGGAAAAGCCCCGCGAACTTTTGAATTACATTTCCTGCTTGTCCAGCGTGGAGCTCTGATCAGCACGGCTGGCGATGCAGTCTCAAATCCAAAAAGAGCTCCAGCATGGACCGTACGGGAGATACTAGGTCTGATCGCTGTATGGGGAGACAAATCTGTTGTATCCAGCTCCGTTACAGAACACGAAATGCCAAAGCGTTTGAATAAAAAACTGCAGGATACACAGCGCTGCGTGACAAGCGTAACGGGAAGCCAGAGACTCAAATGGACGCTCATGAAGGGAGGGAGGGGGTACTGAGGACTCCAGCTATCCCACAGTCCACAGCAGTCTCTGAAAATTATTTGCATTATTGGCTGAGCTCCCAATGTCTGTAGGTTCAAACACAGTGTCTGGCGTGGTTCAGGGAACAGCTCCTCAGTTTATTTCCCCCCCCCACCACGTGAAAAAAAAAGGGAAAGATTGCTGTGCTATGGCGTTTGCTCAATGCACTCCGCGAAAAAGGCGCCAAAGGGTTGTCTGCTGCCTTCACAAAGGGAGGGGTGAGGCTGTACCCAGCACCACCCGGGGCAGTGTTTTCTGCCCCATCAGGCACTGTGCTCTCAACACGGAAGTGGGAACTATGGGATAGCTGAGGAACAGCTACCCACAGTGCACCGCTCCTGAAATCGATGGTAGCTTTGGACCATGGACGCAAACAATCGATTTCGTGATCCCACTGTGGACGCGCTAAACCGATTTTATTAGATCTGTTTTGTAATATCGGTTTAAGCTAATTCGAAATAATCGTGCAGTGTAGACGTACCCTAAGCTGAGGAGAAACCCCCCCCGCACCCCCATCCTAGGCTTAAAATGCCAATTCCTTCCCCCCCTCACTTTTAAACTCCACTGCTACTTCACTGAGAAAAAATATATGGGGGGGGGGACACAGGTATGTGAAACTTGGATTGCACTTTTTTGTGGTTTGGCTCTTTCTAGCAATGCCCATTTCCCTGTATAATACATTGAGCAGACAAGAACAATGATGGGATGAAATAAACTAGATAACTAAGGAGTCAGTGACTCCACAGACAAGAATCAAGAAAAGCTATGACTTCCAAACTCCTGTTGCTGACGATGGATTCTACAACCGTCAAGTTACAAAAGGCTGCCTGGTGTATCTGGCAGGGGATATACTGGGGTTTGCGCCAAAATTCCTATTACTGGTGTTACAGAAAAGTTTTTACCACACATCCCTAGGTGTAGTAATTTAGGTATACACAAGGTTTCATCGAGAATAACTTTAGCAGACTGCTCTTAGAATTCATATGTTTGAAACCCCTCTTCACAGATAATTACAAAAAGAAAGACAAGTTGATTGAAATAGTTGTAATCAAAGCAAACTAAAATCCTGAAGCATTTTTGGCTGCAGACCACACTTTTTCTGGCTGCAGGAACGAATGGCAAAAATGTATTAACAGGCTACATCTAAAGAAGAGATGATTTTAGTGCCAGTTTCAGTGCAGTATCATTTCAGTAATATGCTTTTCTAAATGCTGAAGTAACACAGAGGACCTATTTACACATTTTATGGGATTATCTAGTCTACTTATTCATAATGAGCCAAAGCCGGCAGTCTTGCTCAGTCCTAACAGGCAAACTTCATTTGAAGTTCTAAATGACTTAAAAAAGATTTGACCCATGGTTTATATGCAGTACACACAATAACTTATTACCCTGCAACATTAGTTTGGACTGAGTCATTTCAATGTTCTTGGCTGCAAAATGTCTCAATATAAAATGTCAAGCCAAAGCAGCCGTATTCCTGGCTTCAGACTAATTTGCCTTTGCTCAGTTTAGTTGTCTAACTAGTGCATGTAATTTGACAAGGTTTTGTTTTAGAATTCTTACAGGGTATCCTTGTGTTACCACATTCAAACAACTGTAGAAAGAGAAATATGTGTTACTATTCTAGTCTCTCAAACCAAAATGACATCATTTAAATGATACAATATGTTGGCAAATAGTACCTAAATGTAGGTATGAATTTAATACTGATCTATAAACCAGAACTGAAAATCACCAGTTCAAAGTAGTAAAGGTATCATAGAAGATATTGCAATCAGATTCATCAAAAAGTTAAATCTTAGTGGAATGATGCACATAGATAAAGACACATCCTGTTCCAAGAACGGTATTAATCCCCAAAGGGAATAAGTACAAAGCGTAACTGCCTAGTGGAGCGAGGTTCCCTAACCACTTCCAACAGAGTCCCTCTGTTGCCAAAAACTTTTTGGAGCTGCAAACATCAAGACTTACTCAGACTGCTGTGCTGGATAGCATTATTTTATTCTGACTCACTCTGGGACATAAGTATTTGCTTTTTGAACCTCTTTGAGGCCACAGATATTTGACATTAGAAGCTAGTTTTAAATGCTTGTATGTTTAGTCTCTGATAGTTGGGTCTCTTCTCAAGGGTCGCCATAGGTACAGTTTATGGAGACCATATAAAGTGCTATGAAACTGAATTATACTATGGAAATGTGGGTGTTTTAAGCTTATTTCATGCTTTAAAATACTGCAGTAGATTTAAACAAACATAATCCATGCAGCTGTTGAGAGGTCTGCTTTACATTGTGTGGACAACAGTGTGTGTGTCCGCAGCAAGGAAAAAATCTTGATCCCTTCTGCATAGCAGGTGCAGTTTCTAAATGCATAGGATGGGGCTATAGTCAGGATTAGGTGGATTGTGCTAAGGGTGTGCATCTGTGTGCAGCAGAAGTGAAGTGAGGGAGGAGCAGGGTGAGCTGGATCAGAGGATCTAGTCATGGGACTGAAGTAGCCACTATAGAATGGTTCTTTGGCTGTTTCACTGGCTGGGAAGGAAGATGCCTCTTTCTCCTCTCCTGTCTGTTTCATGCTCAGCCCAGTTTCTTTAGTTGGGCACAAGGATTTGGCCCAAAATACAAGCATTATATGTTGTAGATCCTCGGACAACTCAGAAATCACTGACTTTGAAGATTCCAGTTCACATCCAATGTAAAATCCACCAGCACGGTCTATCTACCTATACTGCAATAAGACTTCCATGAAACTCAGTGAAAGTGAACTACAACGAAGGGCTAAGCCTACTCTCCTGTCCAGTACCAATATTTTTGATCTTTATTCTTTCATTAAATTCCAACAATAATTAATCAGTAGGCAGGCTCATGGCCCTCTCAGGAGTATTAATAGAGATGCATACTCTAGTTAAATGCTTTGGGAAACACAAATTGTTCACTGACAAGAAAAAAGCAATAGAGGTATTAATAGTGGTGAGAGATGGTGGGTTTTCTGTATGCATCAATTATAAAAGGTTTGGGGCAAAGGTGTTGAATACAATAAACAATAATCTTGACCCCACTATTCTGGCAACACATATTATTGATGTTAAATCACACTGGCGGAAAAGAGAAAGACTTGGTTAATAACTGAACTAATGGCAGTTTATTGAGTCACCAGAAGATAAGGCTGCTTTGACCAGATGATGTCAGTGTGTGCATTCCTCTCTCAGGTGGCTTCTAATAAGATTTAGACTGAAGAACGGAAGGGGGTTTATTTCAGGACAGATGTAGTCGATTTTTGGATTTTATATATATCCTTCTCCTTAGAAATTCACCATTATCTTGTATTTCTATGGGGGCTGGGTCTAATCTGGCACTGAGTTAGGAACTAGGAGTGAAATCCTGACCCTGCTGAAGTCAATGGTAAAACATCCACTGATGACAATGAAGCCAGAATTTCACCCCAGGAAATTTCTTGGAGTTACGAGTCTTCCTTGCTTTCTTTGTTTAAATAAGTGGAAATTTGGGGCTGGGATTTCACGTCAGAAGTTCCCAGAAGAGATGGTTACTCACCTTGCACAGTAACTGGTTCTTTGAGATGTATCCCCCTATGGATGCTCCCCACTCTAGGTGTGCATGGCTCATATCAGAGATTTTAGGTAATCATGTCTGTTCGGCCTGCATATGTGCCCACTGCAACCTAGTACCCTGCACCATGGCTATATATAGCCGCACAGGCAAACCACTCTCAGTTCCTTCTCTGTCCTGGAGCAACATTGTAAAGAACTCTAAAACAGAGGAGAGGAGGGCGGGTAGTGGAGAACCCACAGGGACACACATCTCGTAGAACAACAGTTACTGCACAAGGGTGAGTAACTATCTCTTCTTCTTCAAATAGTGTCCCTATGACTGCTTCACTTTAGGGGACTACTGAATAGTATTGTCTACGGAGGGGTGGGACTTCAGAGTCGAATCTCAGATTGAGGATTGTACAGTAGAGCCAAACATGGCATCAGAACCTGAGGCATGCATAGTGTTCAGAAAACGTACGAATGGAGGTTCCAGTCATGGCTCTACGTATTTCCATGATGGGAACATTCTTAAGAAAGGCTATTAAAGCAGAGAAGGATCTTGTGGAATGAGTTCATACTCCAGGAGGAGGTTGAAGTTCGGGAGACCGATTGCAATAGGTATTGCAGCCAGATATCCATCATTAGAGTCTGTGCTTGGAAACTGGAGATCCTTTAGTTCTGTCTGCAATGGAGAGTAACAATCTGGGAGATTTTTTAAAGGGCCTACTCCTGCCTTGGTAAAAAGCTAATGCTCTCCTGAGACTGAGTGTATGTAATGCCTCATTTCTTTTAAGCCGGTGTGGCATAGGGCATAAAATCGCAGGTTGGTTCATGTGGAAGTCCAAGGATACCTTTGATAAGAACTTGAGATGTGGTCGCAAAGTGACCTTATCCTTAAAAAAGACTAAGGGGAAGGGGATATGCCATCAGAGTCCCTCTCTCTCCAACTCTTCAAGCAGAAGTAACAGCTACTAGAACAGGCTGTTTTCATAGATGAGTGTAAAAGGTAGGGTGACCATCCGTCCTGTTTTTAATAGGACATTCCCATATTTAAGCCCTCTTGCAGGAGTCCCACTTTAAAACAAAACACAGGCAAGTTGTCCCATATTTTCCGCTCCCCCTGCTGGTCAGTCAGCACAGCCCAATCTTGTTTGCGGCTGATGGGTGTGTGCGGGCAGGCGGTGGCCAGTCAGTGAGAGCACATGGTGGCCTCAGGCCGGATGGAGAGGCAAGAAGAGATGACCTCAGGTAGGAGGAGAAGCAGCCCTTTGTGTGGGGGCGGGGTGGCAGCCCTCCCCATGTGAAACCTAAAGCAGGAGTTCTCAATGGGGGTCTGCAAACCTTTTCAGGGGGGCCACTGGGTGCTGATGCTAAAACCCAGAGCCTGAGCCCCAGTGCCACCACCCCCGTGGGGCTGAAACTCTGATCTCCTGCATGGAGCTGGGCAGTGCAGAGGAGCTGCTCCTCTGGCTGGTGCCATGGAGCCAGGCAGCCATGGTGTTCCCTCCTCTCCTGCTGCTGCTGCTATTGCAGTGGGTTGAAGCTGCTCCTCAGCTCCAAGCTCCCTGTTCTCATGGAGCCAATAAGAGCTTCAGGGGTCAAGGACCCGGTTCCATGGCTGGTAGAGCCCTCAGGGAACAGGGACCGCATGGGAGCCCTCCTGGTGCACAGACTCTGGTGACCCTTTCCCAGCACCCTGAGCTATCCCCAGCCAGCACAGCCCCTAGCTACCCCTTCCAGCACCCTGAGCTACCGCCATCCAGCACAGCCCCTAGCTACCCCCAGCCAGCACAGCCGTGCTTGGGGTGGCAAAACACAGAGCCACCCCTGGCCTCACCTCATACCTTTGAGTTATAATTTTTGTTTACGCCTCCCCCTACCACAACCAAGACAGGCTGGGTGGTCTGATTTAGGGAGTGGAGCTGGCTTGAGCTCCACTGGCCCAGCCAGATACCTGATGCCCTCCTTCCGCTGCTGGACCCTGGTGTTTTTAATAGCATGTTGGGGAGGCCTATTGCATAGTTCTGGCTGATTGCCTTTGAACTCATTTGAATATAAGCAATTTTACCAGGTGTCCCATATTCAGCATAGGCAAAGACGGTCACCCTAGTAAAAGGGAGCAGGTAGCCACAGGTTCAAAGGAGGGCCTTTTAAGGCATCTGAGCACCAAGCTGAGGTCCCAAGCTAGTGCAGGGCATCTGATTTGTGAGAAGATGTAAGCCAGCTCCTTCAGAAACCTCCTCGTTGTATGATGAGCAAAGACAGAAAAACCTTCTACCACTACCATATGATGGAAGGCCATAATAGCTGCCAAGTGGACTCTAATGAAGTTTAGAGACACTCTAACAAAGCTCCCTGTGAGAGAAGAGGGGGAAAGGTCGGGAGGGTAACTGGTTGACAGAGAGCCGGATGAAGTAAGGGAACCATCTTTGTCTTGGCCACATCAGAACTACTAGAGTAACACTGGCCTTGTCTCTCCTTATCTTGAACAGCACCTTGGATATCAAGGGAGTTGTGGGAAATGCATACAGCAGGCCTGAACTCCAAACAAAGGTGAAGGGCATCCCCCAGGGAATGATGACCCTCTCAAGCAGAAGTGGGAGCACTTCTTGCTCTTGGGTATGGCAAACTGATCTATCTGCATGTTGCCCCAACACTGAAATATCTGGTGGAATGTAATGCGATCTATCTCCCATTTGTGATCTTGCAAGAGGGGCCTGCTGAGGGCATTTGATGTTATTTGATATTTTGGGCATCTGATGTTTTGTACACGCGGAAGGTAAGCTGCTGTGATAATGATCTGGTTTCGTATGCACCAATTCCAGAGTCTCATTGGTTCAGTACAGAGGGAAGGTGATCTCACTTTCCCTTGACAGTGATATAAAACATTCACGACAGATTGTCTATCGTTTTCTTCATTTACTTGCCCCTGATTTCTGGAATCAGGAAATACCTGGAATAAAATCTTTTCCCTCTGTGTAGCATAGGAGCTGTTCTATAGTATCCTAGTTTAGGAGGATGTCAATTTCCTGTCACAGAAGATGCTCATCTTTTAAGGTATGCAGTGACTTGCCATTTTTTTCTGCAAACTGCTTCAATCTCTCAAAAGGAAGGTCCTCAACTGTATTTTGGCCTTCCGTCAGAAACCCTGAGAGCTGAAGCCAGGAGGGCCGCCTTGTGTGTACTGCCATGGAGATAGAATAAGTGGCTGTATCAGTGGCATCCAGAGAGACCTGCAGAGATGTTCTTGTCAGCTGCTGACCCTCAGCAATGATTGCCTAAAATTGTTTCCTCTGCTCTGTTGGAAGTTGCTCAATAAAGACTTTCAACTATGAATAGTTAGCATGGCTCTATTTCACCATGAGACCTTGGTAGTTGGTGTACCTAAATTGTAGACGTGGATTAATAGGGCTCATAGCCAAATAAGTCAAGCTGCTTTAAGTCTCTAACATAAGGTGTTGATTTAGCATGGTGCTGTCTTCCACATTCATTCACAGCATCAACCATGAAGGAGTTGGTTGACGGATACAAAAATAAACATTCCAAGTCCTTACAGGGAACTTAATTTTTTTTATCCGTCCTGTTACATGTATGCGGTATTGTAGCCAGAGTATGCCAAATTATTTTTGCATGGTCTAGCAGGACCTCATTAATCAGTAGCATGGTCTGGGCAGATGATGATGTGTGCAGAATGTCTAGCAGCTTATGCTGTGACTCCTAATCCTCCTCAAGTGGAATTTGCGAGGAGTTCTCTTTCTCTTTCCTTTTAATAAGGTCCTGGAACTGTTTAAAATCGTCAACCAGGCATGGTGGAGGAAGCATGGTGGCTTCATCTGGGCAGGAGGAAGAGATGTTAGCTGTTAGGGTGATTTCCTTGTCCAGTCTCACTTCCTGCTCCTCAAAGATCTCCTCCTGTGGATCAGGCACCCTAGAGTAAGAGGCAGGTGGGGATTGTCTGCTCTCTTGACGGCAAACACTAGGGTGCCTGGAGAATTGCTGGCAATAAGCCATCCAAGGGTTCCAGTATGACCAATGAGGTGGTGCATAGGGCAGCGGTTGAGACAGCACCCAAGTGTGTCCATGCCAACTGCATGGGGTATGTCTCTCACTGGGATATGCTGATTCATTGAAGGTCTCAGGAAAGAAGTTTCCTTGACAATGGAAGGGAGAGCCCTGAATGGCAATGTGGGAGATTGATGAAACGTGCCCATCATCTTCCTCCTCATCAACACTTGGTAAAGGTGGAGCACTCAGAGAAATAGATGGACAGTCCGATGGCACCAGGTGAATGTCTGGAGACTGAGAAGTGTTCAATACCAGCAATGGTATTGAAGAGAGGTATCAAAGAGAGGGGATTCAGGTGTTTCTGTTACTGCCAGGTCTTGCAGGAATCAAAACTCTTGTGGAACTGGAGCAATGAGTGGTACCGGTAAGGCAGGTTTGCAGAAGTAACTGTGGCAGAGGGAGCAGCTGGTTCCAAAGTCTTATGTGCTCTGATGAATAGCCAGTAGGTGTTGGTCTGGTCTTCTGTGGTGCCAAAGTGCTGGGTACCTATTAGACTATGCTGGTTGTCTTCTCCCTCCACTCCGATCACCAGCTACCACCAATCCTCTGGAGCAGGAACCTTGGGTTTACTGGTGTTCACGGTACCTGAGGAACTTACAGCCTTGTCAGTACCAAGTTGGAGACTGGTACATGCCAAAGCAGTTGTCTGCACCAGAGACTGCTTCTTTAAGGTACAGTCTTTACCTAGAGGACTTGAAGACCGCTTTCTAGATTCTTTTTGAGAGGATTACACAGATTTCTTTTTCAATGCTCTAGAGGAGTGCTGTGCCAAGAAGGTCAAAGTGATTGACTTGTTCCAAGACCGTTGTCTGGGAGGGTCCCCTGGCCAGGGTCAGAAGCCAGTCAGTCTGAGCTCTCCATCCTAAGAAGATGTAGCTTAAATCCTGGTTCTTTCTGGCTCTTGATTTTAATGCCAAGCAGAAGTTACACTTTTGGGGACCGTGACTCCCCAGTGCAACGGACACACCAGGAGTGCCCATCACTGACTGGGATAGCCTCTTGGCATGAAAGGCAGTGTTTAAAACTGGGAGACCCGGGCATCTTCTTCCAGCATTTAAGCTCCTCTGAGGGGAGCAAAAAAATAGGCGGAAAGACAACAGTCTATACCCTAAACAAATAAGTAAATTTTAATATTTTTTTTTATTTTATAAAATTACTACGACTAGCACACATAGGAAACACTAAGAACTATCAATAACTAGTAAGATATGAGGAAAAAACACAGCTGAGGTAAGCTCAACTCAGATGCTGCTAAGTTTCTGTGTCAGGCCAAGGCGGTTGAGAAGGAGTTGAGGGCAGTTCACCCGCAGAGCTCTATATAGCCACTGTGCTAGGCACAAAACTGCAGGGGGCACACATGTGGGCCTAACAGACACTGCTATGTAAAATCTTTGATCTGAGGTGCATGCACACCTAGAGTGGAGTACCAATACTGGGCACTAGAAGAAGAAAGATTTTTATTTCTCTTATCAAAATACACATTTGTTGCTGTTTAAACAATTCAACTTGTTTCTTTTTTAAAATGACAATGTTTATTTCTATGCCAATGTGCCTTATCTAGCATTCCCAAGCCTCTCTTCTTTACTTAATTATCCTATACTTACATGAAAATAACTTCAGAGTAAAAGATTGTAAAGCTAACATATAGAAAAGTTCAATTACATTTAAATCCTAATATCAGTGAATAATGAAATTGTGTTTTCCTTGATTTAAATTTATAGCATAATCAATCCATTTTATGTCGAATATATCATATGTATAAAGCATAAAAATAAAATAAAGCTATGTGTTTCTCAACAAATTGAAGAGTGCAAATTTCACAATACAGTCAACTTTCTCAGTTTTTAATAATGGTAACAAAGACAGGAACTCAATGTCCTTCAGTAAACTCAGCTTCTTTGTAAAACTATACACCACCAGAGTTCTAGTTCAGATCTTCAGTTGGTGTAAAATGGCATAGCTCCATAAAAGTCAATGGACCATGGCTGAGTTACATGACCTGAGAATCTAATTTGTTTAATAAGAAACCTTGGAGTGATATGTAGGAGTAGCCAAATTAGAGATCTGTGTCATAATTATTTCAAGTCAAAATTCATCTGGCTTTGATTTTTCCTAATTTATCTTTCACTCCACTAAAAAAAAGGATGGAGGTAAATACAATAAAACAAACTGAAACAATTTTCACTGATGTTCACTACCTAAAAAACTTATTTGAAATTCACTACTCGGGGGGAAAAAAAATACCCTGCTGCTTTGTTTTTAATTTAAAAGTAAGAGCAGTAACATTCCTAACATATTAATTGTATTTTTTGAAAACGTGTGCAAAGAGCTTTATATGTAATTTTGGAAAACAGAACCAAATTACTATCTTTGTAAAACAAAACAAATGTTTAAACAATATTTTTTGCTCCCCCTTGTTAAGCTGAACTGAATTAGGGGACTTGTTTAGCTTAGTTCCACTCTCTAAACTTTTCTGGTGAGAAAGCTAGTGGAGATAATAAAAAGGAAGGTTAACTTACGTGCCCCAGACTGAATTTTCATCAGCTCCTGAAGGTCAGTGGTGATTTTGGTGACCTGCTTGTGGAACTGTTGGACAGAATTTTTGAGGCCAGAAATGTCTTTGGAATGAGATGTCATGGTTCCATTCATCTGATTGATGCAGTTCCATAGGCTAGTGACATGCTTGTTCAGACCTTCTTTTATTCGCTGCAGGCTACCTGAGATGGAGTCCATTTTGCTGCAGATTTTTTCAACATGGGACAGTCTGCTATCCACATCTGAGACTCCCTCCTGAATACCACTGGTGTTCTCTTTACATTTCCTGAGGTCATTAAAGATTTGTTCTTTTAGTTGTTCCATCCTCTCCTTCACCTCATTACAGCAATTATCATTTGGGTGAGAAGTTTGATTCATAACTGTTCTTTGTATTTCATCTATTTTTCTGAATACACCTTGCTGGGTCTTTTCACATGTAGAATTGACACCCAGAAGTTGCTCCTTACAGCTGCTCAAGCCAACTTGAAGATTTTTCACATCTTTATCCATGATGTTTAGACCATACCGGAGTCTACGCAAATCCTTCTGGACGTTCTGTTGGTTGCTCTTAGTAAAGTTAAATTTCTCATTAAGGGAACCATTTAAAGACTTCAAAAGAGCAGAGTTGTCTTCTACTTTCAAAAGCAAGTATTCATATTTGTTGCTACAATTTTCTATGCTTTTCTGAAGGTCTTCCATATCTTGGGGTGCAGACTGGCATTTCTGCCCGCAAAGGTGTTCAATGGCTTGTAGTTTGTTCCTCATGAGATTCATCTCAGTTGTAAGCTGCTCATTTCCAGATCCTGAGTCACTGTGCAAGACTGATCCTGAACTAATTGATATTCCATCTGAGGCTGTGGCATTGGCAATTTCTAAAATAGTGCCACCCAGCCTGTCTTCCAGTGCCTGTAGTTTTTGATCAAGTAAGTCTCTGACTTCATCTCCTTCAGCAGCTATAGCACCTCGGAGAGTTTCCTCAATGTAAAAACAATGTTCTTCAGCATTCCTCTCTGTAATATTGATTCTAGCATCTAGCTCCTCCAATCTTGGGCCAAAGATGTCTTCTAGATTTGGAGTGGAAATGCGAATGATTTCATTATCTATTCTGGCATTTAAGATTCTGTGTACTTCCACAACTCTGTCAACTTTCTCATCCAAATTCTTTATCTGTTGACTAAAGTCATCACTGTGGCTAGTCGTGCAGCAACCTGACTGATTTGAAGGAGCCTGGATCTGAGTTCGTAGCTCATTTATTTCTTTCCTCAGGCCATTTTCCTTTTCTTCTACAAGTTGTATTATTTCTGAACAGCTGGTTTCATGGTCATCACATTGTTGCTGGATATTCATTAGTTTGTATTCACATGAGTTTTTCAGATCTGCCATTTTCTTCTCCAATCCTTCCAGCATTTCCTGTCTCAGGGCCTCAATTTTAGAATCTAGATATTCCTGATATAAATCATCACTTGGTATTGTTATTGCAGGTCCTCGTGCTGCTTCCAGCAGTTGTTTTAATGGCCCTTCATAGATTTTCACTTTCCCATTCAGTTCTTCCAGCTTGTCATTTTTTGTCTTCAAAGTATTTTTAACCTCAGCTAGTTCAGACTTTATGTCTTCCATCCCAAAATCAGTAAAAGGCTCTTTCTTGCCAAGTATTCCAGGCAGATGAATACTGTCTGTTTCACCACCCACGACACTATCAGGCCCTGAGTGATCCTGAAGGTTGTTCAGCCATGAGACCAACATCTTACTGGCATCTTGTTGGACAGTTAGTTTCAGGTTTTCATTCACACCTGCTAAGGAGGATTGAAGATCAAGAACCGTCTGCGTAAGTCGAAACAATTCATCCTCAAGGAATTGAATTTTCTTCTCGGGTGATTCCGGTGGCATTTCCGTTGGTTCTGAGTCTGTTTTAAAGACATAATGGAAACAAAATTTGGATGCAAGTATGTCCAAACAACAACAGTTTAGAACAGCTGGAGGTCAATTTTAATTTCTTTAGGTCAAGTTAAAACATATTAATGCTTTATAAACATTATATAGCTTGGTGTCATCTTCTCTATTCTCAGTCCTTGTTGTCAGTGGTTTATAATTCAGTCATTATCAGTTCATTAGAACATAAGAATGGCCATACTGGGTCAGACCAAAGATCCATCAAGCCCAGTATCCTGTCCTCTGACAGTGGCCAATGGCAGGTTCCCCAAAGGGAATGAACAGACAGGTTATCATCAAGTGATCCATGCCCTGTCACCCAATCCCAGCTTCTGGCAAACTGAGGCTACAACACCATTCCTGCCCATCCTGGCTAAAGCCATTAAAGGACCTATCTCTTCATGCATCTACGTAGCTCCTTTTTGACCCGATTATAGTACCGCCTTCACAACACCCTCTGCAAGGAGTTCCAGAGGTTGACAGTGTGTGCTTGAAAAAAATACTTTCTTTGTGTTTATTTAAACCTGATACCCTATTCAATATAATAGATAGAACCCTGTTCTTGTATTAAGAGAGTAATACACTTCCGCTTATTTACTTTCTCTATATCTACTTCAATGATTTTATAGACCTCTATCAATCCCTCCCTAGTCCCACTTCCAAGCTCAAAGTCCAGTCTATTAATCTCTCTCCATAGGAAGCCATCTATTACCCTAATCATTTTATGTGCCTTTCTGACCGTTTCCAATTCCGTTATATCTTTTTTGCAGATGGGGCGACCACATCTGCATGCAGTACTTCAAAATGTGGCATACTGGATTATACAGAGGCAATAGATATTTTCTGTCTTATTATCTATTCCCTTTTTTGATGATTCCCAAATTTTGTTCATTTGGCTGATGCTACTCTGCAGTGGAGGATTCAAAGAACTATCCACAGTGACTCCAAGATCTCTTTTTTGAGTGGTAACAGCTAATTTTATATGTATAGTTAGGATTTGTTTCAATGTGCTATACTTTGATTATTCCAACACTAAATATTCATCTGCTATTTTGTTCCAGTCACCCACGTTTGTGAGATCCTTTTGTAGTCTTCACAGTCTGCCTGGGACTACTATCATTGATATTTTGTATCATCTGCAATTTTCACCTCATGTTTACCCCTTTTTCCACTATCATTATTGAATACGTAAATAGGACTGGGCCCAGTACAATCCCTGGGGGACACCACCTATTTACCTCTCTCCTTTCTGAAACTAACCATTTATTCCTACCCTTTGTTTCCTATCTTTTAACCAGGTCAAATCCATAAGGAGAACCTTCCCTCTTTTTATCCCATACTTCTTATCTCTGCTTTTAGAGCCTTTGCCTGAGGGACCCTGTCAAAGCTTTCTGAAAATCTAATACTATATCCACTGGATCTCCTTCATCCGCATGCTTGTTTGACCCACTCAAAGAATTTCTGAGTAAGATTGGTGATGCATGATTTCCCTTTTAACAAAAACCACATTGACTATTTCCACCAAATTATGTCATCATGGTCTGCAATTTTGTTCTTTAACAATAGTTTCAACCAATTCCTGGTACTGAGTGAGGCTTAGTGGCTGTAGCTGCAGGGCCCCTCTGGAAGACCTGTTGAAATTGGCATCACATAGCTATCCTCCAAGTCATTGGGTCAGAAGCTGAGTTAAATTGATATAGGTTACAGATGACAGTTATAGCTGCAATTTCAATCTGAGTTCCTTCAGACTTCTGGATGAATACCATCAGCTCCTGGAGACTTATTATGGTTTAGTTTATCAATTTGTTCCAAAACCGTCCTCGTAATGACACCTCAGTTTTAGACAGTTCCTAGATATGACCCCAAAAGAATGCCCAGGTTTGGAATCTCTCCTCACATCTCACAGCGAAGACCAATGCAAAGAAATCATTTAGTATTCATCTTTGGCATGCTGTATCGTCTTTGAGTGCTCCTTTAGCATCTCGATCGTTCAGTGGCCCCACTGGTTGCTTAGCAGGCTTTCTGCTTCTGATGTATTTAAAACATTTTTTGCTATTATTTTGGAGTCTTTGGCTAGCTGTTCTTCAAATTCTTTTTTGGTCTTTCTAATTATATTTTTACACTTATTTTGCCAGAGTTTATGCTCTTTTCTATTTTCCTCATTAGGATTTATCTTCCACTTTTTAAAGGATGCCTTTTTGCCTCTCACTGCTTCCTTTACTTTGTCGTTTAACCACGGTGGCTCCTTTTTGGTTCTCTATGCTTTTTAAATTGGGGTATACATTTAAGTTGAGCCTCTATTATGGAGTCTTTAAAAAGTTTCCACACAGCTTGCAGGGATTTCACTTTTGATGCTGTACCTTTTAATTTCTGTTTCACTAACCTCCTCATTTTTGTGTAGTTCCCCTTTCTGAAATTAAATGCTACAGTGTTGGGCTGCTGTGAAGTTTTCCCAGCCACAGGGATGTTAAATTTAATTATATTATGATCACTATTACCAAGCAGACCAGCTATATTCACCTCTTGGACCTGATCCTGTGCTCCACTTACGACTAAATCAAGAATTGCCTCTCCTCTTGTGGGTTCCAGAACCAGCTGCTCCAAGAAGCTGTCATTTAAGGTGTCAAGAAACTTTATCTCAGCATCCCTTCCTGAGATGATATGTACCCAGTCAATATGGGGATAGCTGAAATCCCCCATGATTATTATTATTATTATTGTTGAGTTTTTTATTTTAATAGCCTCCTTAATCTCCCTGGGCATTTCAGAGTCACTAACACCATCCTGGTCAGGTGGTCTGTAATATATCCCTACTGCTATATTCTTATTTTTCAAGAATGGAATTACTATCCATAGAGATTCTATAGTACAATTTAGTTCATTTAAGATTTTCACTTCATTTGATTCTACACTTTCTTTCACATATAGTGCCACTCCCCCACCAGTACGACCTGTTCTATCCTTCCAATATATTTTGTATCCTGGTATTACTGTGTTCCATTGATTATCCTCATTCCATCAGGTTTTTGTGATGCCTATTATATCTATATCCTCATTTAATACTAGGCACTCTAGTTCACACATCTTATTATTTAGACTTCTAGCATTGGTATATAACCATTTTAAAAACTTGTCATTTTTTGGCTGTCCCCTATTGCATGATGTAATTGAATGGGAATTTTTTTATTTGACTGTTTCTCATCAGATCCTCCCTGTATATTATCATTTTCCATCCTCTCCTCCTTCTTAGGACATAGGGAATCTCCATTTATAGATCACCCTCCAAGGGATGTCCAAACCACATGCTCCTCTGCACCTGTCGGCTTTCCCCCAGCCCTTAGTTTAAAAAACGTTTGATGACCTTTTTAATTTTAATCCCCAGCAATCTGGTTCCATTTTGGTTTAGGTGAAGCCCATCCTTCCTGTATAGGCTCCCCCTCTCCCATTCCAAGCTAAAGAACTGAAATCTTTAGTGTTTTGGCTGCATCCTGCACTAAAGATCAAAAAAATCCTTACGCCTGGCCCTTCTTTGTAGACCCATGATATCTAGCCATTAGTATACACATTAAATAGCTACATTTACCTAGAGTTTACATGAATGGTTATTTTAGTGCCATTATATCTCTCATAACAATTAATAAATATTGGTCACATTTTAAGCAGAAAACAACTTTGCCTTTTTCTGCTCCTGAATTATTTTTGAATACTCATTAATTTCAGTAGGACCACTCATATGCTTACAGCTAAGGCAGGCCTGCACAACATGCAGCCCGAGGAGCCTCACTGTGCGGCCCGCGGGGGGATTCTAAATCCCCCGCACAGGGCGCTCTGCAGGCAGCCCAGAGCCCTTTGAATCCTGGCCACGGCAGGGAATCAAAAGGGCTCTGCGCTGCCCACAGCAGCGGTGAGCCCAGAGCCCTTTAAATCTCAGTCCCGATAGGCAATCAAAGGGCTCTGGGCTGCCCGCAGCAGCAGGGAGCCCAGAGCCCTTTAAATTCCAGCTGCCGCGGGGAGTCAGAGGGCTCTGGGCTGCCCGCAGGGCATTTTGAATCGTCTTGCTGATACGTCGACTTCGATCTCGTCCCATCTCGCTATATCATACTCCCGGGACCCTGCCCCTAACTGCCCCCCCCAGGACCTCACCCCCTATCACTAAATGCCTCTGCTCCTTGTCCCCCAAGCTGCCCCCTCCCGAGATCCCTGCCCCTAACTGCCCTTGGGACCCACAACCCCTATCTAAGCCTCCTTCTCCTTGTCCCAAACTGCCCCTGCCTGAGACCCCCCCCCAACTTCCCTCCAGGACCCCACCCCTATACCTGTCCCTGATAAAACCCCTGGGACTCCCATGGCCTATCCCCTCTGGCCTGTCCCTCTGCCCCCTCTGCACCTCGCCTCGATCCATGTCCCCTGCGCGTCCCTTGTCCCTTGACTGCCCCCAGAACCCACTACCCTTTCTCGCACCGCGAGCCCCCTTACATTTCCACTCAGACCGCGTGTCTGGCTCCATGCAGCTCCAGGCACATTGCACATGCTGCCATGCTCCCCACGGAGCCCCACAAGCCCGCCACTCCCAGACACATGCCTTTAGATGTTGAACACCTCAAAATCAGGAGTTGCTCAAGCTCGTTTGGGCAGCTGTTACTTCATTTCTCCAAATCAAATATACTGAATTCCACTAGTAACTTTGCACTATAGAAAAGGTAGGGATAAATTGAGCAAGACAATGCTTTATTAGACTGGAATTGTACTTTTTCACATCCATTGCCTTTGTTGTTGTTACTTAAAAGGAAGACAGGATCTTGCCAATTGCAAATCCCCATCAGAAGGAAAGACGTGGAACAGAAAGAATTAATAAATGCACCTCAAGCTTTTCCTACTATGAGACCAGTCTCTATAATTACAGCAGGGGTAGCCGTGTTAGTTCTGCGCATCTGTTGAGCGCAGAGAATCCTTGGCACCTAAGACTAACAGAGGTTTTGGCGTGCAGCTGCTCTGCGATGGAGTATTCACACGAAAGCTCCGCCTCCAAAACCTCTGTTATCTATAAGTGCCACAGATTCTCTGTCTTTCCACAGTCTTAATTGCAGGCCAGATATCCTCCATTCACACAAGTGAAATTGATTGTTTCCGTTTACTGCAGCTCTGTAACCAATATGGAACAATCCTTGTCTGTTTGTTTGTGCACATTCAATTGGTGCCTGTGAATGACCCCGTCCCGCCCTGTGAGCGACTTACCGAGTGACCCAGGCATGGGCGGCGAGTAGTTTGGGTTTTGGGGGGGCATGATGAGGGGGGTTCAGGGCTGGGGCGCAGCGAGGTGGGGGGAGGGCACTGGTGTGGAGGAAGGGGGGAAGCCTAGTGCTGGGGCGGCAGGCTGTGTCTGTGGGTGGGGGGAGAGCCCAGGACTGGGGCAGCAGGGGGATACAAGGGGGAGCCCAGGGCTGGGACGGGAGGCAGCCAAATTTTTTTTTGCTTGGGGCAGCAAAAAACCTAGAGCCGGCCCTGCTGGGTTCCCCCAGTCATCGGAGCCCCAGGCCCTTTAATTTGATCCTGAGGGCTCCCAGCCACCTCTTCAGCTGGGAGCCCCTGGTTGATTTAAAATAAAGTATCACCTCCCTACGCCCAACTTTTCTTTTTGGCCCACAGCTGAGTTGGTGGGGCGGTGCTGGGGAAGGAGGGTTTGTTTCCACAGGGCTGGGCGGCCCTGGGACGGGGTGTTTCTGTGGGGCTGGGAGGTTTCGGCCCTCAGCTGTTTTCTTTGGAGTAATGTGGCCCTCGCCGCTTTACGAGTTGTGCAGGCCTGAGCTAAGGCTTGTTCTTAAGTAGCTTGCTGAACCAAGGTCTAAACACATTTATATGATGCAGTAATATAGATTTAAAAATTGTTTTCAAAATTCCAAGTTATTTAATATACATTTTAAAAGTCCGTAAGAAATGTGTGTTTTCTACATGCAAAAACTAGAAAAGGAAAAAGGAAAATTCTCACACACAAAGAAAATTATTAGATCATAACACTGAATTTATTTTGTCAAACAAAGGTAAAAATTTAGTCTTATAGCTGAAACTCAGTTCTTAACTAATAACTGCACTTCAATGGCAAGGTAATATATGGTCAAGATACAGTGGACAATCTTATATATAACATATATGCACAGTGAACTAATATAAATTGAATTTTCAGACTGATCATTAATTTTTTGATTTAGTCATTCAAGTCAGGTCTTTGATGTAATTTTTGTATACATAAATACAATATATACTGTGATGGGTTGGATCACAGAAACCCCCCTGGGGCTGCCAACTGATGTGCCAAGACCACTACTTCCCCTGCTTTTCCTGCCAACTTGGTACTCCAGCACCCTGTCTTGTTGAGCCAGACACACCAGTCTGCTCCAACACAGACCCAGGGTCTGAACCACATGCCCCAATACTGTAAGCTTAATTGAAAGCAACTTAAGAAGTGTTCCTGTCTTTAACAGTGAGATGCCCAACTCCCAATGGGGTCCAAACCCCAAATAAATCTGTTTTACCCTGTATAGAGCTCATACAGGGTAAACGCATAAATTGCTCGCCCTCTATAACACTGATAGAGAGATATGCACAGCTGTTTACCCCTCTCCCCCAGGTATTACTACATACTCTGGGTTAATTAATAAGTAAAAAGTGAGTTTATTAAATACAGAAAGTAGGATTTAAGTGGTTCCAAGTAGTGACAGACAGAACAAAGTGAATTACCAAATAAAATAAAACAAAACACGCCAATCTAAGCCCAATACAGTAATAAAACTGAATACAGATAAAACTTAATTACATGGATCATGACTCTATGCCACTTGGGGAGGTGGTGTTACTAAATCAGTGCAGAGAGGCGCTGACGTCGGCAAGAGCTAAATTTAAGTGAAGACACTTCCATGTCTAGGTTGGTGCAAGGCAGCTTACGTCAACCTAACTCTGTAGCGTAGACCAGACCGAAAAAAAATGGTTTTGATAAAGAATGAATTTATGGCTTATTACAAGAATCTGCAACCCACTAACTCCTCCTCCGCCCTTTTTTGTCCTATGACTGCAAAGGGTGTTAATGGTCCCTTAGAATATCTGTTAACTCCTTATTCTAAAGGATCTGTTCCTCCTTGTATTTAGCAGTGACACTCTGAGTACCTTTACTAGCCCTGAGGAAGAGCTCTGTGTAGCCTGAAAGTTTGTCTCTTTCACTAGCAGAAATTGGTCCAATAAAAGATATTACCTCACCTACCTAGTCTCACTAATATCCTGGGACCAACATGGCTATAACACCACTGCAAATATGGGGAGTATATAGTATTTTATTTTGCATAGTATCTTTCATACAAACTATATCCAAAAGTGCTTTACAAAATTAAATCATACTATTGCAGAGATAAATAAAAATAAAAAAGAGAAAAGTTAAAAGATATAGATAAAGGAGAAAAAAATATGCTTTCAGCTGTGATTTGAAAAGAGATAAGGAATCTTTTGGTACTGAAAGGATGCTTCAGGTGACAAGTAAATGGCATGGGATGTCCCAGATGGATAAGAAAAGGCTCTTGCTCAAATACTGACCAGACTGTGTTATGAGAGAGGGAATAGGTCAATGATAGGTGAGGTAGTGAGGAGAGAAGTGGAATGAGAAGTCAGTGAGACAGGCTGGAACAAATCCATGAAAGGTTTAAGAACAATGAGGGCAGTTGTTAAAAGGATCCTGAAATGAACAGAGCTAGTTAACATGTTTAAGGATGGGAGTGATGTGATTGTGCTTCTTTATGTATGTGAAGATGCTGACACCATTATTCTGCACGTGCTGGGGTCCTGAGAGCTGAGGCTTGGGATATCTGTGGAAAAGGAGTTCCAACTGTCAGAGTGAGATCAGAGGAAAATATGGATAAGGATTTCAGCAGTAGTACCTAGGCAATGATATGGAGCAGATTTGCAGGCACATGTGTTTTAGTGTGATGCAAAGTTTATGGAGTAGAAACAAGTTGGAGGACTATGCTGAGATAGGAAACAGAGGAGATGAAGTTGGAATTTTTATTGTTTGTTTTTAAACTGGCATTTAGCTGAAGGATGTTGTAAAGAAGCCAAGAAACCACAAGTTTACTTAGTCAAGATTGGCAGAGAGGGTAATGTTAATTTTGCACAAACCTTTAGCTGAATGTGTGTCAGAACTGTGGCTAGTGCAGATGCATTGATCTATTTTTATTTGGGAACTTAAGATCACAATTATGGTTTTTATCAGTCTGGAGGAAAGACTCTATAGAAATAACTGATGTGCTAGTTATCTGAAATACTTGCCAGCATCTGTTGTCCTTTTCCCACAAATAATCACTTACATTATCTAATATAAGTATTGTGTTGAAAATAGCTTTATTTACTACTTAAAACCATAGCAATCTGTTCACTTCCAACCCAATCTATGTAACAAATGCTAATGGAATTCTCAGTGTTGTACACGGTATTAATTTCTGATAAATGTTGTAATAAATTCCTCCAGCAGAAGCTTTCTGTTTCCTTGTCTTCTACTTAACTGAGACTAAAGTTACAATCTTGTAGTAACTGAACTTCATTTACCCTCACAGTGTTTTATGAAAACATCATTTACTCTTACAGGTTTCATCTCATCAACTGAGGTTTACTATTTATCTGCCCTGTAGGACTAGTTAGTTATGTTTGGACTGCCCTGTGCAAGTATTATGCATTATTAGTATATAATTTAAAATGATCACGTATTACTATTTTTGCTTTTGGTTCTATAGCAGGGCTAATCAAACTCATCTTCCCTGCAACATTCTGAAAAAAAAACAAACCACTAAAAACCTTTAAACTGTTACCACAAACAAGTTTACCAAAAAGAATTTCCTGAACTATTACTGACCAGCATGGGTTTACAACCAGCCTTCTAATCCAATCATTCATCACTTCACAGGAAACATGCTGAATCAATATTGTTATAGCTTTGCTATTTCCCCCCGGGGCCTCCACTATTGAATATTGTTTTTGAACCATGCAGTAGCTGTGTAACAGAAGCCACTTTTCTTTTGGTTCAAAGCACAAAATACGCAACTAGACATGATCATGCATACCAAGATTCAAACAAAAAGTTACCCAAGACTTTCTTCACACCAGGTCGTGGTGGTGAAGTGGGAAACAGAATAGTTCTTGGTTGTTCTGCTGGACCGTCTCTGCAGTCTTCACCTTTATAACCAGGACAACATCTCCACTCCAGTTCTGTTACTGTCTTATAAGCAATTGTATACCGAGGTCTGAAACTCATACGGTAGCTATCAAAATAGAAAGAAAAATACTTAAAAGTCATCTATAATCATTTAGCCATTTATATCAGACCTAGATTTAAAAAGACAGTAATCAATAATGATTAATTAAATTAATAATATCCAGCAAGATTTATTTTTCTCTTAGATAGAACATAACACTCTAGTTATACATACATATGCACACCTACCCACTGTTGGTAAGAGTTAACAAACATGATGTGCTGCCTGTATAAATCGGGTTTTCACACTATGAACTGACTGACGTACAGTAGAATGTGAAGTTATTGAGAGTGCTGGTGACTACCAGTGTTAATACTGCACTACTGATTCAACATCTTTCCCTCCCACTGAATACTTTCTCTTACATCCTTAAACACAGAGTAGCTGCTGAATCAGAGCCAACCTGAATCTCATAACAAAACTTTTTCTGCCTATTTTGTCTCATTCAAAATACTGTTATTTTTCTGCATTATGTTGACTTAATTTTTTTTTCCAACATCAGCATCTGTGATATAGTGACCATTGTCAGAATTAGGAAACAGGTTCCATTCCCTGAGAGTGGCTAACGAAAAAAAAGTTTGGCAGTGGGCATAGAATAGGGATATGAAGGATATAGTCAGAAGAAAGGCTTGGAATGATCAGGGGAGAGGGGAAAAAGGAAATTAAAGGAGAGAAGTAGGAAGAAGTTAAGTTGTAGAGGATCTTGAAGACAAACCTACGTAAATGTGCACAGGCAGGCAGCCAGATGAGACTGATTTCTGTTCTCAAAGTGGCTGAAGTTTGAAAGCTGAAACTTGGCCTACAAAGATTACTCATTCAGAAGCACCGCTGGACCTTGTTTTAGTCATTATTAGTTTTATTGGACCATCTTATGAGCATTTGAAAATCACATATTGAGTGTGCACAATAGAGTTTTTTCTCCTAAATTCATTAAATGCACACTTAAGAAAGGATGTGGTATGCATATGTCAGTGGTTAACTGTATTATGAAGCCCTTTATCTCTCTCAGTGCTTCAAAACCAGCCCTGATAATTTTCACACAATGTGGCTAGATTCTGGTGCCTCTGGTGGTAATGTCCAGGTGTTGTTTATCCAAATAGTTCAAGATTATGGAATTACCATGTTCTGTGTACATTAACTTTGTAACAGCAGAGCTTTGAAACCCTACACAATGAAACACCTTGTTTCTATAGTTTCTAATTACCCTCCCATCCCACTAGCTCTTTTCTTTTTAGAAAAATCCAGAAAAAAAAAAATTAAAGGCAAACATATATATATATATAAAAATTCCCCTCTCACTCCTATGGGTGGTATGTGTCTTCCTCAACCTCGGGTCCTCTACCAGAGGCCTGGGAGTTTGAGGCTTCTGCGCAGTATCTTAGCTGTTCCTTGCACTGCACTCTTCTGGACAGAGAGCTCTGATGTTGTTCCTGGGATCTGTTGGAGCCACTCACCCAGCTTAGGAGTCATAGCCCTGAGTGCTCCTACCACCACTGGGACCACTTTGGCCTTCACTTTCCACATCCTCTCTAGTTCCTCTTTCAGGCCCTGGTACTTCTCCAGCTTCTCATATTCCTTCTTTCTGATGTTGCCGTCACTTGGCACTGCTATATCTATCACCACCGCTGTCTTCTGTTCCTTGTCTATTACCACGATGTCTGGTAATAGACATCGTGGTAATATATATATATAAAATTTAAGTTTCCATGGGTAAGCACTCATAAGTCAGTAAATTACAAATTTATTTGGAATGTGTAACCTTAATTTTGCACCCTGTATTTATGTATTACAACAATCTTTAATCAGATGATCACCAACTATTTCTAAATATTAAGTTTTTTCCCTATACATGATACATGTGGCATCTTGCAATTTTTTCATACTATATTGACAGACATCAGACCATCTTCTCCTTATGGGTCTTTTCTGTATTTAAAACACTGAAGCAAGGCAACACACACACATACACTCACCCCTCATTTCAGGGTAAGAGAGGAGGAAAACAAAACAAACATGGACTATTTCCTTTAACCGTGTCTCCATAAGTTATTACACTTAGAATAAAAAGTAACATGAACAAATACAGTGTTACCTATTTGTTTGAAACAATGCCTACACTGTGGATAAAATTAGTATCCTGTTGTTAACCTTTACACTGCTTAGGGTTTGGTTTGGTTTTTTGTGTCTCAGATTTGTTTAGGCTATCACCAGAACCCACAATCAGACAATGAAAAACACACACACTCCACAACTTTGATGTCTCTGGAAGAGTAATGCAATAGAATGGAAGACAGGATAACAACATAGGACTCAATTGGAGTTTTGCCATTGACTTCAGGACCATATGGAGACAGGCAACACACTGCAGAGTGAGCACCACAGACAACAAGCTGACACAAAAAAAACTATATATGAATGACCGTATTAAATTAATCATTTTCTAACACTAAATTAGGAAGAGTGTTACTGTTTAAATGAAACAGAAATTAACTACCAGACTGAAAAGTTTAAATCCTGCTGTATTTGGGAAACAATTCCTAACACAAATGAATTAAATATTATTTTAACTGTTACTCTTGCTGACTTCTTGCCACATGCAAAAACAATTGCTTTAGTAATTAGACATATTTTATCCAACATCTTCTATTTATTAAAATGTGTCTTTATCACAATCATAATTTTAATATAATGTCCTACATCTGGTATCCATTCACTGTCCCTCTATACTGCTAATTAAAATATTTAATAAAATAATTTTCTGAAGTCCCTGATCCTTGTGGTTATTTTATCTCAAATGCAGGAGTCCAGGGGATTTCTCATCTGCTACTCAACTAATATTAACAAAATAATAATCAGAGTGAGTCAATGTATCATGGTTTCAAATTCTGACCTAGGGCACACTCATTCAGACTCAATTTCCAATATATTTTCATGAATGTAAAATTTAATCTCAGCAACCATAGGTTGCACACAAGTTTATCATTTCTGTTACGATTTCCATCAACAGATCTAACAAATCCTGTTTGTAAATGCGAAGTACAGATGTCCTAGGTCAAATTCCTGAACATTAAATAGATTAATGTAGTGGAAAGTGGAACAATGAAAAAAAAGACAACATCCTGGCCACCCACGACTTTCCTGTTCTTCTTCTCTTGTTTATAACATTAAATCACTTATATTATGTATGTACATTTTGTTAAGGTGCTTTTACTTTGAACTACTTGCTGGAGACAGTGTGACTGAGAATTAGGTAGACAGGTATTTCAGTGGTTTGAGGGTCATTACAATCTCTCTCAGAAAGAGCATCTAATTGAAATACAAACTTTGAACTCAGAAGTCAATTTTGGTACAAAGGAGATGGCAATAGATACTCTGTGATTTCCATGAAAAATTTAACTACTCTAAACTTGGTGTGTGTTCCGTTCCATTCCATCCCTGTGTGGCCAAACTCCTTTTTTAAAATTAAGATATTTTGTTAATTTGCTCCAAATACCATTAACTATCGTTTTGTAACAAACTTCTAAAAGACAAGGTTTAAAGGCATATTAGAAAAGAACTCTGACATAGAATTTATCTCACTTTACTCCGAAAAATTGTGTAATGAATTTTTTTTGTAGCAGTCACTTTTGCAATTCTTAATGCAACTATTACTCTTTACCCTGTGCAAACTTTCCCTGTGACCTCCTTCACAGCTTAACAAGAGGAGATCATCTCAAACAATATTCAGGTAAAAATAAATCATGACAAAAACACACAAGTATAAAAGAGGAGTGCAACAAAAATTAAAGCCATCCAGGACACATCTTATTCATACAGACAATTTACATATGATTTTACTACATTCCTTTCCTACTAATTAAAAAAATGAGTGATTACAGTATGCTTCCCATTACTTGATACACATGGGGTTATATATGGAAATACAACACAGAGTGTGTCATCAATCACATTTTTTAATTTTAATATTTAAAATGTATTTTAAAATACTTCCAATAATATAATAGAAAAGTAAGTCTAAAATATTGGGCTGTCCCTCCTATTCTAATTTGACAATTTAAAAAAAAACCCCACATGGTAGGTCCCGTGAATCAAGAAATCCCTCACCAACCCTATTCCTTGTGAATTCTTGCAAAATTTGATAGCCCTTACACACAGCATACAGCTTACTCAGATCCACTGGCTCTGATTTGAGTTTCAGCTTTACCACATCAGGTTTAAATTCATCTGAATCTTAAAAGAAAACTCCACTGGAGCAAAACCAATCAAAAATTAAAATGCTTCAAAAGCCATACAAAGAACAACCTACAAGTTCTACACTGCTATTGTCATAAATATAAAGGGAAGGGTAACAACCTTTATGTATGCAGCAACATCAAATCCCTCCTGGCCAGAAGTACAGAATCACTTACCTGTAAGGGATTAATCAGTTCAGTTAACCTAGCTGGTACCTGACCAGAAGGACCAATGGGAAAGAAGATACTTTCAAATCTGGGGCAAGGAGGTTTTGTTTGTACTCTTTGTTTTGCTTCCTTTGGGACAAAGGGAGAGACCAAGCAGGTAACCCAGCTCCTACTGAAATGATACACCTAATATTACAGAAATTGTAAGTAACAGCAAGAAAATGCATTAGATTATATTTTGTTTTAGTTTGTGAATTTTCCCTGTGCTAAGAGGGAGGTTTATTCCTGTTTTTGTAACTTTGAAGTTGAGCCTAGAGGGGAATCCTCTGTGTTATAAATCTTTTTATTACCTTGTAAAATTACCTTCCATCCTGATTTTACAGAGGTGCTTCTTTTACTTTTTTCTTTATAATAAAGTTCTTTTAAGAACCTGACTGATTTTAGTGTCCTAAACATAAAGGGTCTGATCTGTACTTTTATTAAAGGCAATTGGTTGGTATATTATTCTCAAGCCTCTCCAGGAAAGGGGAGTGAAGGGACTTGGGGGGATATTTTAGGGAAATAGGAACTCCAAGTGGTCCTTTTCCTGAATCTTTGTCTAAATCACTTGGTGGTGGCAGCAATACCGTCCAAGGACAAGGGAAGAAATCTGTGCCTTGGGGAAGTTTTTAACCTAAACTGGTGGAATACAAGCTTAGGGGGTCTTTCATGTGGGTCCTCACATCTGTACCCCAGAGTTCAGAGTAGGGAGGGAATCTTGACAGCTATAATTTTCAAGAGAATTATAGGCATACAAATCTGTGTACCTTAGCATTTAAATTGGGATTTATGGAGGCACTCAGTCAAGCAGTCCCATCAACATCAGTGTGTCTAGTCATCTAAGGCAAACAAGATTTGACCTTAATGGCTTTCCACCAAGTTCCCAGCTCCATAAAGGTTAATTTCCTTAATTGCTGTAGCATTTTGACTACTGATATATTCCAACATGAATGTTAAAATTACTCCCACTAAGTAGTACATGACTACTCTCACACTGCGGATGTGTTTCTAGGTGATAATTAACAACATGCACCTAGTGTATACATCCAGTTAGTGATTTTCCCATAGTAATTTCTGATTTTCATAGTCAAAAACAGTTACATAGCTGTTCAGTAACAATTGTTCTTCAAGGTGTGTTGCACATGTCCATTTCACTTTAGGTTTGTGTGCACCAGTGCTCTGAAGACAGAAAACTTTTTCCCATAGCTGTTCTCACCAGGGCAGCTAATGCACCCTCTGCACCCTTGTGCTGCCAGGTCAGGTATAAAGGATGGAGCCGCTCCACACACATACACACACATCCAAGTTCCCTTCACACTGGAAGCCATGTTTGCTGTAACTCCAATGTAGAAAGGAAGGGGGGAGGGTCATGGAACCAACATATGCAACACATCTTTAACAACAACAGTTACTGAACAGAAATGTAACCGTTTTTTCTTCTTCAAGTGTATGCACATGTCCATTCCAGTTCAGGTGATCTACAAACAATTCCAGATGGAGGTGGGTATTCAGGGTCTACAGTACCACTGCAGTGGACTGTGTACCACTTTCCCAAATTCAGCATTGTCTCCTGAAGTCTGGGACAGAGCAAAATGAACAGTGAATGTATGAACAGACGATGAAATCACAGTCCTGCAAATATCACTGGTGAAATGTGACCCAAGAAAGCAGACTATGCTGCCTGTGCTTTTTTAGAGGTAGTGGATCGTTAGCAATATCATAGCACAGAGGAATGCAGGAGGAGATTCAGGAAGAGCTCTTTTGCAAAAATGACAGGTTGCCCTTTCATTTTATCAGCAAAGGAGACAAATAACTGTGGAGATGCCCTAAACTCTTTAGTCCTGTCCAGGTAAAAGAACACCACCCTAAAAATGGCTAAGGTATGAAGCTTTTCCTCACCGTTGTGAGAGAGAGAGAGAGAGAGAGATTTTGGAAAAAAGGTTGATTCAGTATATAGCCTGATTCATATGAAAGTCCAACACCACTTCAGCGAGACACACACTGTATGGATGCAAACCAAGTTTGATTTTGTAAAATACCGTATAAGGAGGATCAGCAACTAAAACCTGAAGTTTCCCTACCCTCGTGGCTGAAGTAAGCTTTCCTGATGGACATATCTTCACTGAGAGATGAGAAAGAGAGGATCTACAGTAGAACTCCAGAGTTACAAACACCTTGGGAATGGAGGTTGTTCATAACTATGAAATGTTTGTAACTCTGAACAAATGCTAAGGCTGTTCTTTCAAAAGTTTACAACTGAACACTGACTTAATACAGTTGTGAAACTTTACAATGGAGAAGAAAGATGCTGTTTTCCCTTTATTTTAGCAGTTTACATTTAATATGGTATTGTACTATATTTGCTTTTTTTGGGTGGGGGTCTCTGCTGCTGCCTGATTGTGTATTTCCAGTTTCAAATGTGGTGTGTGGTTGACTCGTCAGTTTGCAACTCTGCTATTTGTAACTCTGAGGTTCTACTGTAGTTGTAAGTTCAAATGGAGGTCCATTAAAACTGAGAGAACTACGGCAGATTTAGGATGGTGTTGGGTCCCTAGTGGGATGAAATAGCCTGTCCAAATACGAAGGTCAGAGGACTAGAAAAAACAACAACAGATCTTCTGTCCACATATGGATGGAAATCTGCCAAATGAAGTCTCAGGGAACTTACAGAAAGCCCTTTTTCCTTTAGGAAAAAGTAATCTAAAAGTAATCTAGAACAAACTGAATGGGATCTTGTGCAGAACAGACCTCTTTTTTCTGGGACCACACAGAGAACCTCTTCCATTTCTTGAGGTAAGTATATCTGGTGGAGAGTTTCCTGATATTTAGCAGGACATTTTGCTCTCCAATGGAACAGCTTCCTGAGGCGTTAACCACTGAGCATCCAAGCAGGGAGATGCAGATGGAGCAGACTGGGATGAAGAACTCTGCCATGATCCTGGGAAACGATGTCCAAAACTGAGGGAGAGGCATGGGATCTCAAATGGAAAGGGCCCAAGAGGTCAGAGAACCCATGCTAACAGGGCCGTGCTGGTACTATCAAAATGAAACTGGCTTGATCCTATCTGAGTTCCCTCAGAACTCTTAATAGCACTGGGATGGGAGGAAAAGTGTAAAGAATTTTCCCCTTCCAGATTCGCAGGAAGACATTTGGCAAAAACACTGGGCTGTGGCCTGCCCTTGAACAGAACTGGTGACACTTCCTGTTTTGTCAGTTGGTAAATAGGTCTATTACTGGCATTCCCCAAAGCTGAAAAATGGAATTCTCCATGTTGGGTCTAAGAGACCATTTGTGATTGGTGCTGAATGATCTGCTGAGATGGTCCTGTAAACATTTCTGAGATCTGAGAAGATGAGCTGCTTTGAGCATAATCCCGCTGGGAGAGCAGAAAGACCAAAGGCTCATTGCTTCTTGCCAAAGGGGGTCCAAGTTGGCACTTCCTTGCTTGTTCAGATAGAACATTGCTGCTGTGCTGTCTGTGCACACCTGCACAGAATAACCTCTGATGTGAGTTAGAAATGCTTTTGCAGGCCAGGCGAATAGCTCAAAGCTATTGAACACTGATGTGGAGGGAGAGATCTTGACTGATCAGCATCCCTGAGTATTGAGGTCCCTTAAGTGAGCTCACCATCTGCAAGATGAAGCATCTGTGACCAGGGTCATGGAAAGCAGGGATGGGGCAAAGAGAAGCCTTGTGTATACATTCACTAGGTTCATCCATCAGTCCATGGATGTGGACCCTGGTCTATAGATTATGTATAAGATTCCTAGTTATTTCTTTGATGGGCGACAGGTTCCTCTCCCAAAATCAAGCTCAGTATTATTAAGATTATTATATAGTTGGGAACCTTAATGTGCATAGGCACAAAACTTACACTACAGGAACTTTTTTATATTTACAAATAAATAACTTCTTAATACATTTAGCAAAGTCACACACACTAACTCAGTAAGGTAGCTAGAGATAATACAGAAAGTACATCTGAACACCGATACTTACACCATCCCTTGGCAGAACTACCTGAAATATTAACCATTATCTTCCTCATCACCACCATTGCCAATCATTCTGGCCCCTCCCAAGGGCTACATCTCTGTCTCCTATTGCCCACAGGCTGAGATGCCACTTTTATAATATGTTATGCTGATGTTAACATGTCTAATGCATATTCAGTAGGGGTTTTACCCCTCCTTCTTATTTGTATTTCCTCCTCTTACTAATGTTAAGGTTGTTCTTCTACAGGTTAGTATATTTATGATTTGACCTCATTATCATATACTTCAATTCATTGCCATGGCACTCTTACAGTAGGGATGTAAAATGTTAACCGCCTTAACCATTAACCCTCAGGCCGGTCCTGGCAATCCCATGCCACCCCCGCCCCAGCGTCCCAGTCATGCAGGCCAGATCTGCCCCAGCCACTTAATCGGTTAACTGCTTAAATGAAATATTTTAATCATTTAAATAGTTAACTTTTTTAATGGTATTTACATCCCTATCTTGCGGTTGGATGTTCCATCCAAAACACTCCAGAAGCTGGTGTTAGTTCATGTTTCTGTGGCTGGCCAATGTCATTACGGACAAAATTCACCCTTGCACTCTACTTCCAATTCCCCAATACTTACGGGTTACCTAACCTTATCTATGCCAAAGATCATAGGCCTCAAGCCTTATGCTAACTGCTGATGCCAATGTCTTACCGGATGCAGGCTTGAAGGTTCCTTGCATTAATGCTAAACTATAATAATCCAGAATATAATACAAAGCAGTGAATACAATAGAGGTAAGCTAGCCAACTGGGCTACAGATGACAGAACCCTTACAGATATGTGATCTAGCATGTCAGGAGATGATGAAAGAAATGGTAGACAGACTTCAACCCTCTGAATGGTTCTGAGGTGAAGTCTGACATACTGAGTCACCTACATAGAAGCTGCCACAGGAGCCAAAAGTTCCAGGCAATGCCTCGCTGTTCTACAAGAGAATGCCTTGAAGTTCTTGCATAGCTCCAATATCACCTGAAACCTGGTCTGAAGTAAATATGATCTCACTGTGGTTGAGCTAAGAAGTGCCGCTATAAACTCAAGAAGACTTGATCAACAAGGACAACTTAGAATACCCCACAACTGTAACAGGGACTGGATCTTTTAGACAAACACTAACACTTGCTATCTGGACCTTCCTTGAACCAGCCCGCAGTTCCTGCCTTCCTGAGATGAGCCACAACTGTTGCCATGCACTTTATGAAGATTTGAGGAGCTGACAACAGCCCACAGAGGAGGACCATAAACCACCGTTTAATTTGTGCCAGGGCTTGGCAGGGGTGAGGCCCAGCACCTCTAGCTTGGCAGTTCATAGCCCTGGCACCTCTGTGTTTGCTGCATCAGTTATGAATGTAAAAAAAATTGCTTTAACCCCAGCACCAAATTACCTGAGCCCTGGCATCTCTTTCATTACAAATTAAGCACTGCGAAGAACTGATAATAAACGTCTGCTACAACTAATCTTAAGAACTTCCCGTGACTCTGGTGAATGGCCACATGAAAGTAGGCATCCTTTAAGTTGAAGGCAGAGAATTAGTCACTGGGGTCTAGGGATGGGATGGGATGGGATAATAGATGTTAAGGTAACCATGCAAAACTATATTTTTTTAATGTATTTGCTGAGGTCTTGCAGATCTCAGACAGGACTGAGACCTCCTTTGAACTTTGGAATGAGAAAATAATGGGAATAGAATCCCTTTCCCTGATGCTGAGGAGGTACTTCCTCTGCAGCCTCTAACTGCAGTACAGACTGAACTTTCTGGATTAGTACACTCTAATGAGAATGGTCCCTGAAAAGAGATGAGGAGTGGGAATGGGAAGCAGGGAAGAGACGTGATTTGTAGGGTATATCCCAGTTCCACCTTGCTTAGAACCCATCCACCTGTTGCAATGCAGGTACAAGCACTCAGAACACGAGTGGACAAACTACATTTTAAGCTGGTTCAGGGGCCACACCAAGTGGCTCAGCCCTGCTCCGGCTGGGGTGCAAGGTCAGGGCTGCACCACACGGCTTCCAGAAGCCACGGCATGGCCCTGATCTGGCTCCTACGTGCTCCTGATCTCCCGCCGAACTCCTCAGTCCCAGCCAAAAGCACCCTGCTACACCCCAAACTCATCCCCAGCCCCACCCCCAACCAGAGCCCGCACCCCCTCTCTCACCCCAACCCCAATTTTGTGATAATTCATGGCCCACCATGCAATTTCTATTCCCCGATGTGGCCCTCAGGCCAAAAAGTATGCCCAACCCTGAGTTAGAAACTAGGATAACTTGCTGCCAAAGGGAGGGGAAATCATGCTGAGTGGTTCACTGGCCTCGACCAAGGCATCAACTAAACTATTTGGATGCTACAGGATGTTTGCATTAGCAGAAGGTGGAGAAGGAGGAGGAGGACTCATCCTCTGAGACTTATGGTGTCTCTGGTCAGATTGTCAGATACCTCTTGTTGGACTTGAGGGCAAAATTGCTTTCTCTTAGGGCTGGAGTATAAATGCCCAAAGATTTTACAGTTGTGGTTGATCCAAAATCTTTAAGAGAATGCAGAGCTCCATCTGTCTTTTTTCAAAACAAATCTGGGCCCCCAAAAGGCAAGTCCTCATTTGTTTGTGGGACTTCTGATGGCATGCACAATGACTGAAGCCTAGCAGCACAATGCTGTAGGCACCACCTAAGCAGCCGAATCACCATGTTTAGAGCAGTGCCTGTAAAGATGATCTTGCAGCCAGGTGGCCTTCATTTATAAGAGCTTTGTATTCCTCTTTGACATCAGCTGGCAGCTTGTCTGCAAATTTTAATATGGAGTCCCAGATGGAGTAATCACTGTGGGCTAAGAATGGCTGATGCTTTGCAGTTCTGAACTGTACATCTAAATAAATCCAGCTTTTTTGCATCTTTATCTTTGGGAATAGACTTAGAATGCCCTGCCTCACTTTCTCATCCACGGCCGCCTCCACCACCAGAGAACCTGGGGTGGGATGTGAATCCAAGTACTCATGTCCCAGAGAGGGAACTTGGTAGTACCTCTTCTCTGTTCTTCTGGCAGAGAAGATGGAGTTTGCCAAAGAAGTCTGGTGAGCTCTAAGATAGCCTCATTAATAGGCACAGCTACGCTAGCAGGTCCTGCAAAATGCAACTAGTTTGTGGGATTAGCCTGTACAACTCAATTTGGATACCTAGGAACGTGGCCTCACTTTTCAACAGTTTCTGGCACATTCTGTAATCATCCAGAACTGGGGAAGATGATTCTGAAACAGTTGCCTCATCTGACAAAGTAGTGTTGAGTAGAGACACTGAAGTGTCAGTCTGTCTAGTGTCTGCTTAACCTCAGCAGCAGGTGGATCAGAATTCACAGGGATAACCTCCCTCAGCTGTTGGGTACCAGTGTCAGTAGAGAGAGCAGTATCAGACAGAGAAGAATGCCTGGATAGGGACTTAGTAAAGCACCGTTGAGGAGAAGATGATCTGGAGTCCCGAGGACCGCCCCCATCACCACGGATTCCAGCAAGGCCACTGCTGTACTTGATATGGTACCAGAGCCCAACCCCAATGCAACCTATCTAGATATGCTTCTGTAAGAGTCACTGTGCTGGAGCCTTGACCTGTGCCATGAAGAACAAGGAGACAGTTGATATCTCCTGTAATGACATCTCAATATGTAGGCTCCACATCTGCATCCAAAGAAAAGTCAACACTGAAATGCCACAGTGGCACAGTATATGGCAGAGTAGCCAAAGGCTGGGACCTGGACTAGCATTCAGAGGATGGTAGCGGAAGAATTATCCAAGGTTTCACTGCTGAACAGACTGTGCACTTGACTGTTGCACCACAGAGTCCAGACCCTGAGGGTACCACCAAAGGCTCAATTCCCAAAGATATCAGATGCACTGGTGCCAAGCAAGATCCCAGTACCAGTACCTGCACGGAAGGAATAATCAGTACCTGGATCTCATCCTGTAATGGATGAGTTCAGCACTGACAAAAGATCCCTGTCGCGGTGTACACCTCAGGCTTTGTCAATACCAAGACAGCAGTGTGTACTGCACAGGAAGTCAATGCTGTTGAAGGTCCCACCAACGGAGCTGGTCTACTTGGTACCACATGAGGATCCAGAGTCAATGACTGTACATGGCTAGAATGCAGTACCAGGGAGCTCCTACCAGAAGTCATCTTCTTGTGAGAATCTGTAGGGAATCTAGCTCTCAAAAAGAGGTGGCTTTCTTCTGCCTAGAACGGCATGCAATCAAATGGGGGTGCGAAGCTGCTTTCATCAGGATGAAAGGCAAACTTCCCTCAACTACTTAGTTCTGGTCTTAAACCCCCTACAAATAAGGCACTTATGCCTCAAAGTGACCTTCTGCCAAACACTTTAAACAGCAGGGGTGAGGATTGCTGACTGGCCTGGATATGTTAGAGCCAGAACGGTGCTTCATAACTCAGAGATTTAGGCACATCCCTGTAACCAAAATCTCAAAGAAAACACTATGAAACAAGGACATTTTTTAGGGAAAAAAAAGTACAGTATCACTAACAATAACTACTGCTAATTAAAAACTATTTACAATAAATTCTTTCTAGAAAGCTTTCTAGAGGGACAAAGGGAAGAGAATATGAGAAGCTTTCACATTCCCCAACTACCAACCACAGCCAGTGAGAAGAAACTGGGCTGGAGGGGGGAGAGGGTCAGAGCAGCCACCCCTTAATACCTTCAGCTGGCAGCACAAGGGTGAGGAGAGTTCATGTGCAGTACTGCTACATATGGTAGGGAATATCTTGGATCCATTGAAGTCAATGAAAGTTTTCCATTGATTTTAATGGAGTCAAGATTTCACTCAGACAAGATGCTTTATAATGCAATTCACCACCATTCTACAACATTTGTAGTTTGATTTTATTAAGACACTTCATATTTTTCTAAAGTAGGAGTTTATTCCAAAAGCATATACTACAAGTGGTTTAAATTCTTTTGTGAATTCCTAGGATGGCTGGATTTAGGGTTTTGAGGCCCCCAATATTATTTTTGGGGACTTCCATCACTTCAAGCTCTCCTCACCTTCTCAAATTCCCAAAGAATTGGTACTTGTGGGTCTCAAAATCCAGCTCAATTCTTAGCTTTTTTATTCTTAAAAAGTTTTAATTCTGAAAACTAAGACAACAGCTTTTAATTGCTATATATGCTGGTAAATAATTGTGTGCATACAATCCAAATATATTTCAAAAATAGAAAAATATTTTTGGGGGCAGGAAGACTGATTAACTTGCTGAAAGCATAAAATGTGTAGGGAGAGCGAGCTTTAAAGTTAGAAGTAAATCTAGACGACAGTGTGTGTTAAAATACCATTAACAAAGAAAAATAACCAAATAAACATAATTTGAAAAATAATCAGTTTTTTGGTCTGATATTAGGGGGGAAAAAATCAAGATTTTTTTTACTGAATGCACTAAAGAAAGAATTGTCTTTCTATTTCTGGCACTGTTTACTGTAGTAGGTTGCTATTTTTATTTCCAGTTCCTAACTTAATATATAAAAAGATAGAACATGTGGTGGGCGAGGAGGTGAGGAGGAAGGATAGGGAGTTACTTGCTGAATAAAATAGTTTCCCTCTAGGAAGTAAAGATGGAAAATGAACAATAGATGGCTGTAAATTAGAATTAAGTATGCCATTAATTTTACACACCTGGCACTGGCAAAATCGTCACAAACAAAATTCCAGTGTCTGAGTCTTACAGCTATGATCTGGCACTGCTATGAACACTGGCACAGGGAAACAAAAGGAAGAAAGAGGAAACCAAAAATAGTATTTAGGAATCAATCTTACAATCTTCATACATGCATAACTACCATTAAAATCAATGAAAGGTGTGTGTGTACAACTATTGCCCAGACTAGCTAAGTCTTGAATAAATACTTATTGGCCAGACAATTTGATGAACATTTATGGGGACTTGGCGAGAAAAACAGTTTAAATGTAGCATATCTACCCCAAAGGGGCTTGTCTACACTTAAAAGGCTGCAGTGGTGCAGCTGCACCACTCTGAAGGCAGCGCCGCCGCCAGCAGCAGCGCAGAGGTAAGGGTAGCAGTACTATACACCTTCTACAATAACCTTGCAACTCCCTACAACTCCTTTTTTGGGTCAGGACCAGGGCTTTGGAGCTGTGCTCCAGCTCTGCTCCAGCTAAAAACATGCAGCTCCACTGCTCCGGAGCTGCTCCGTGCTCCAGCCTTGGGCTCCGCTCCAAAGCCCTAGTCAGGACCCCTATAATTACAACACAGTGAATTTCAGATGTAAGTAGCTGAAATCATGAAATATATTTTAAATCCTATGACCATGAAATTGACCAAAATGGACTGCAAATTTGGTAGAGCCCTACTCACTCATTGCTAACTAGAACAAATTAGAGCAGCCTCTAAAACTCTAAACTGTGCTAGGGGCAGGACAGAGAATCCCACTCACTATAGCTCCACTCCTATATGCCACTCTCTGCAACACTGAGCAGAAGCTGGGTGCAGCTGAGACTCTAGCCTGATATCACTTCAGGACGATTGTTTCTCTTCCAAGGGACAGGTGGATTATGGGGCACTGTTAGAAGAGAAAAACAACAAGTATCACTCCCTTAAATTCCACTTTTAGTTACAACATCCACTGCATTTAAAATGTCCAGTATCATGAAATCATTTGTTTTCCAAAATCCTGGCCTTCTTGAAACCAATGGGAGTTTTGCCATTGACTTTAATGGGGCCAGAGTTTCACCCATGGAATTTAACTCATCCATTACTCTGAGTTCTGCAACACAGGCAGAGAAGGGAAAAATATGCTAAAGTACTGTACTATCTAAAATATTGCATCTACAGCCACATCAGTGTTTTCATTTCACAGTGATATATCACTTATCCTGCTAGAGTCTCAGATAGGTTCAGATTCAAGGCAGCTAGCCCCTCTCACCGTTGTGGCTACACTCTATTTTTAGTGCATTAGCTCAATCAGAGTGAGCGCAGGTATGTCTCCTTGAGCTGGGAATTACACCCGAAATGTAGATATACCCATAGAATCTAGTTCAGTAACATGTCCCTAATCAAACAGCTAGTCTATGGAACAGCTCAGAATAGAACTTAGATCTCATGACTTCCAGTCCCATGCTTCTTCTATGGTTGCTTCCTTCTACTTTTATGCCAGCAAGATAAACATGTCAAATACCAGTAAATCACATGCTGCCAGATCAGCACTAGTATCTAGAAACCTAAATACTTCTAATAATAAGAAAACAGAAAAAAGGTCTGTATTTTAAAAAGGAGTTGGGAAAATGCTGATAAATCAACATTGTATTGTAATTAGGACTGTCGTCTAATTACCATTAACTCATGTGATTAAAACTAGGATTAAATCAATAATTTTTTTTCATCTCGATTAATTTTTTTGAGTTAACCGCACTGTTAAACAGTAGAATACCAATTGAAGTTTATTTTTGGATGTTTTTCTACATTTTCAAATATATTGATTTCGATTACAACATAGAATACAAAGTGTACAGTGCTCACTTTATATTACTTCTGATTACAAATATTTGCACTGTGATAATAGGTTTTTTTGCAGTTCACCTCACACTAGTACTGTCGTAGTACAAATGTAGATTATTTTTGTTACATAACAGCATTCCATAACAAAACATAAAACTTTAGAGCCTATAAGTCCACTCAGTCATACTTCTTGTTCAGTCAATCGCTAAGACAAACAAGTTTACATTTACAGGAGATAATGCTGCCTGCTTCTTATTTACAATGTCACCTGAAAGTGAGAAAAGGTGTTTGCATGGCACTTCTGTAGCCAGCATTGCAAGATATTTACATGCCAGATATGCTAAACATTCATATGCCTCTTCGTGCTTTGGCCACCACTCCGGGGGACATGCTTCCATGGTGATGAGGGATTCTGGTCAATAACACTCCGAAGCAGTGTGGACCGAAGCATGTTCATTTTCATCATCTGAGTCAAATGCCACTAGCAGTAGGTTGATTTTCTTTTTTGGTGGTTCGGGTTCTGTAGTTTCCACATCAGAGTGTTGCTCTTTTAAGACTTCTGAAAGCATGCTCCACACTTCATCCCTCTCAGATTTTGGAATACACTTCAGATTCTTAAACCTTGGGTCGAGTGCTGTAGCTATCTTTCGAAATCTCACATTGAAAATCTGAGAGGGATGAGGTGTGGAGCATGCTTTCAGAAGTCTTAAAAGAGCAACACTCTGATGTGGAAACTACAGAACCCAAACCACCAAAAAAGAAAATCAACCTTCTGCTGGTGGCATCTGACTCAGATGATGAAAATGAACATGTGTCAGTCTGCACTGCTTTGGATGTTATCGAGCAGAACCCATCATCAGCATGGAGCATATCCTCTGGAATGGTGGTTGAAGCCTGAAGTGACATATGAATCTTTAGGACTTCTGGCACATAAATATCTTGCGACGCCAACCACAACAATGCCATGCAAACACCTGTTCTCACTTTCAGGTGACACTGTAAACAAGAAACGGGCAGCATTATCTCCTGCAAATGTAAAAAAAACTTGATGGAGTGATTGGCTGAACAAGAAGTAGGACTGAGTGGACTTGTAGGCTCTAAAGTTTTACATTGTTTTATTTTTGAATGCAGGGTTTTTTGTACATAATTCTACTTTTGTAAGTTCAAATTTCATAAACAAAACTTTTTTTTTTACAGTGCAAACATTAAACATTTATAATAAAAATAAATTGAGCACTGTACATTTTGTATTGTGTGATAACTGAAATCAATATATTTGAAAATGTAGAAAACATCCAAAAATATTTAAATAAATGGTATTCTATTATTTTTTTAATTGCACGATTAATTGCTATTCATTTTTAATCACTTGACAGCCCTACTTGTAATACGTTAACCATTGATAATATTAACAGCAGATGGTTAGTCAACTCTGTTTTCACTTCATAATCCCAGATTCTGGGCCTGATTCTCCTTTTACACTGGAATATCTCAGTTGAGGTCAGTGGCATAAAAGTTGTGTGAGAGAAAAATCGGACCCCATTTTACAATTTCCTGGGAACTGGAACTATGGAGGGCAATTGGCAAAGTAGGGAGATAGGAACTGTGTGCTTAGGACAGGATACACTGCAAAGGATGAGGAAAAATCAGAAGTCAGAGGAGGAAGATGGGAGTAGGAGAGATGCAAAGTGTAGGAGCAAGGCAGCAGTGTGAACAGAGCATTGTGATGAGCAGGAAGAAAGGTAAAAAGCATCAATGAGAGTGGCTACCCCACAGATCACCAAGGAAATTTAAGAAGAGATTAAAGTAGAGCACTAAGTAGAAAGGACATATGTTTAACTGTATTTTGAAATGTCTTCCTAATAGATTCCCCCTGCCAACTCAGGCTAGGTAAAGCATGAGCATGTGATGAGTTCTACAGATGGACTGGAGTTGGAATTCGCACCAGAGCTGGCAAAGTTGCTTGATTTTGAATTTCTGCTATTAGCAGCAGCTGAAGCTTTTTGAGGGAGGAGACACTGGGACATAGTAGATTTTCACTGCTGTTGTACTCATTTTTCTCTACAAAATGCTTGAACCAGAGTTATTGCTCTCCCATCATCTGACTTAGGTCATTATCATTTAATCTACCCTTCTCTATAGCTGGGAAAGCAATAGCTCTGGTTAGTGTTAGAATGGCACAGATAGTACTGTATCACTCATTGCTTCCCCACATAACTTCTGCAGTAAAATTTCATTTTGGTCCATTCTATCTCATCGTTTTTTAAACTTGTTCACAAAAGCAAGGAGGACCACAGGCACTTGGGTTGGGAGTGCGGATTCCGGGTTGGAGCCAAAAATTAGGGGTTCAGGGTGTGGGAGGAGGCTCCAGGCTGGAGCAGGGGGTTGGGGAGGGGTCCAGCTGGGGGTTCAGGCTCTGGGGTGGGGCTTGGGGTCTGGCAGGGCACTGTGGGCTGGGACCAAAGGGTTCGGAGGGCAATCAGGGCTGGGGCGTGTGTGTGTGTGTGTGTGTGTGTGTGTGTGCACGTGTGTGTGCGTGTGCGCGCTCCATGAAGCTCTTACCTCAAGCAACTCCTGGAAGCAGCCACAAGTCCCCCGCCCTCCTGGCTCCTACATGGAGGCATGGCTAGGTAACTCTGTGCACTGCCCCATCTGTGGGCAGCACCCCCGCAGCTCCCACTGGCCACTATTCCCAGCCAATGAGCTGGAAGCTGCGGAGACAGCTCTCAGGGAGTGGGGATGGAGGCAGTGTGCCTGCAGAGCTGCCTGACGCCTGGCCGCACCTCCACTAGCAACAGCAGGGATGGGGAGCCGCTTGTGGAGAGCCACTCAAATTGAGCGCCACCATGGACCTCAATATATTTACCATGGACACTCGTGTCTGTGTACGGACACATTGCCGATCCCTGAATTGAAACAGGTCAGAAGTGCGGGTGGGTTGGGGGAGAAAGAGAGAAAAAAAGCAAGTTGTGATCAGAACATTATATGAAGGTCTGATATCTTGAGGACCACAAGGGGAATTGAGGAATATTCTCCATTATGGGAAACCTGGCAGTGATGTAGAGCATTCCTCTATTGTTCTGGTGGTTTGTTGAATATCAGACTTTAAATTGGTCAGTGGTCCTCTGGACCAGCAATGATACCTTGGAACTGGTCCGGCACTCAATAGAAGAAGCCCCAGACCTCCAATCAGTGCAATTTTCAAATCATGAAAAAACAGACAAATATCAACTGCAATATTTGTATTAATGTGAGTTGAGGGGGAGTTTGTGAAGTTTTTGGAATTATTGCAACATCTATGAATGATGTATGAAATGAAAATTCCTATCCAAGTTTCAGAGAAGAAAGACAGTGTTGTTTGCTGTGTGCATAGACAGAGATACACAATATTAGGCTCACAGAAGCACAGCCAGACAAGTTTACCACACCCAGCCATCTTGCAAAGATTATCAGACAAACAGTCTAGAAAACTCAAGTATATTATTAAAGTTTTCTTACTGCCTTCAAGGTCCCATCCTTAGGCTAAATTCTCCAGGGTCAGCCAGCAGGAGCCTGTAGAGAGAGATTTCTGTACACAAGATACTCTCTCTTTAAAAAGAAAACAAAAACCTCTTTTCTTGATATTTAGAGGGAAATATGCAATAGTCCTCAGTTTTCCCCTTTTCTACTTAACACAGTGTCTGTGTTTTCAAGGGTTTTTCTTATGTGATATTGACTTCTGAAAGCCAGAGACCCACTTAGACCCTGATCAAGGACTATTGTACCCTGTGCTTGATCCTGCCCAAGGCAGAGTACTCTGGCTCTGATACAGCATAACACTTAAGCACATGCTAAACTTTCAACCCTGAAGTAGTCCCACTGACTACCATGGGGCTGCCAACAGCTGATTGAACCCCATTATAGTACCCTATATGTAAGGAACAGGGACTGAAACTGCTGCTTGGATGCTAGAAAAAAAAAATGTGGATAACAACCAGCGATATCAATTTATACCAAAGATCTGGTCTACTGTTTTCTTTCTAAAAGGAGCACCTGAATAGTCTTTTTTCCCCCATTAAATAAAATAACGTTTACATCTTTACCTGGAACATTTTTATTAACACAGTTTGTCTGATGCTATTTATAGGTTGGTCTCCCAGCCTTTACAATTACATATACTAATGATTAGAGTTTATGGGTATTTCACTATCTTTTGTTTATATAATTCTGTCCATGCTTTATTCAAATGTTGGGGTTTATCACACTGTTATTATTCTGGAATTAGATATATTTAGAGAGATAAACATACATAAAAACGATAGGTTCAAAAATATTTGTTTAATGAGTCAATTTGTAAATATTCATTTAAATGTTCATTTAGTTATATTTATTTTTAGACAATTTGTCATTTTTCCTGTCTGTGTTCTAATTACTTGCAATCTAGTGGAATAATCTGTCTCCCTGTTTATTATATGTTGATCACAGAAGTTAAAGATGAAAGAGACCAGTTAAAATCATTAAATTCACTTCCCCCCCCAACCCCTCAGGTAAGAACATATAGTCTGACCCAGTAAACACTTAAGCACATGGATAACTCCAGTCCCAAGAGTTGAACCACAGAAATCAATGGGACTAGTTACATGAGTAGAGTTATTCACATGGATAGATATTTGCAGGATCAAGCCCCATAATCCTCAGATAGAATATTATATTGATATATACTTACACTTGTTATTTTGCCAGAAGGCCAATACAGAGTTTTCTTTATAATAATTATATTAATAATAATAATAATGATATGCTTATTAACCCAACATCTCATGATGTTAACCCTTCAATAAGAAAACCAAAAGTGAGCGACATGCACAATGGAAAGTGAAAAAGTAAATATATTAAAAAAGTATAGTACAGGGTGGTCAGTTATTTGGATATATTCAATGATTTTTTAAATTATACAATAGTTTGAACGTCTTGTGGTGTAAGTAAAACACTCATGAAATCTTTATGCATTAAGTACATTTCGTTTCCCACTTCCCAACATCAGCAAATAAGTTTGTTTGTTTTTTTCCCCGCTCTCTCCCAGGGCTGAGTCATAGTTTTAAGAAAAATAATTCAAATCTCTCTCTCCAAGGACAGAAAATACTTCAAAGAGTCGACTTCTCAGACTCCAAACATCTAATCATATAGATCCTAGAATCTTATTCAGAAAAAACTCCCACTAACTTTTCAGGGAAAGATGATAGGATTGGGCCCCAATACATATTAAAAGATACTTAGATAATAAGATCTTACTGCAATTACTGAATTTTAACTTATAATTTAAGCAAATACATCTTGTATTTAAAGTTGTTACACTTAAAATTTTCTAGCAATGCAGTAATTCAACAGCTTTCTTCTTGTTGTTGTTGTTAAACAATATTTTTTAATAGGACTAATGGGTAAGAGGTGATTAAAAATGAGTTCACGAATTCACATGCTGCTGGGTTTGGTCACTAGAATTCATATTTCTATAGAGTAGTTCACTGTCATTGTAATTAATATCCATAATACATATATTCTCGTATGTATGGAATACCCTCTGTTCGGGTAAGTACCTGGTATTTAAGACAGTTATATACACAATATATAATGCACAGCTTTGTTTCATCAAAATATTTTTATATGTAACATAGGTCATTCAAATATCAAAAAAGCACTGTGGACATGATCTTGATCTAACTAAAAGTAAATGGCAAATTTAAAATGCTATTTAATATTCAGCATTAAAATGATGAAGAGCTTCTATTTGAAGGGCATCAGTTCTTGGCAATTTATTGCTCAGCTTATTATGAATGAAAGACACATACTGACATTTCATGGAACAGGTGAGAATCCTCATAATAGGAAGGGGCATAGTCTGTTTTTAAAGTTGCATACAGAGAGTCAGTCTGACATACCAGTGATTATCACAGATCAACATTAATAACAAAAGGCACACATCTGCAACACAGGTAACAAGTTGTATCCCTGATTCAGATCTCAGTTACTCTATTTGACCAGAATTTGGCCCATTTACTTCATGATTTAGTCCTCTATCTGCAAATTTGTAAAGGAAATAATAATTACACAGAACTTTGCCTCAATGGTTTTACTTGTTTGTGATAACCCTTCTCTGGGTCCTCCTACTGTCTCATCTATGTTTGGGTCCTGAACCTTAAAACACTTACATATATGAGTAACTTTATTTGCATGCGTAGTTCCACTGAGTTTCATGAGACTACTCACGTGAGTAAAGTTAAAGTTATTCATGTGCATAATTGTTTGCAGGATCAAGGACATAGATTGCAAAAAGAACAGGAGTACTTGTGGCACCTTAGAGGCTAACAAATTTATTTGAGCATAAGCTTTCATAGGCTACAGACCACTTCATCAGATGCATAGACTGGAACATACAGCAAGAAGATATTTATACATACAGAGAACACGAAAAGATGGAAGCAGCCATACCAACTGTAAGAGGACAACCATTGAGATGAGCTATTATCAACGGGAGAAGAAGAAAAAAAAACTTTTGAAGTGATAATCGAGATGACCCATAGAAGGTGTGAGAATACTTAACATGGGGAAATAGATTCAATTAGTGTGGCTACTTCTACCTTTTCATGTTCTCTGTATGTATGCATCTGATGAAGTGGGCTGTAGCCCACGAAAGCTTATGCTCAAATAAATGTTAGTCTCTAAGATGCTACAAGTACTCCTGTTCTTTTTGCAGATACAGACTAACACAGCTGCTACTCTGAAACCTGACAGATTGCAAACTCTTCAGTGCAGATTCCTTTCTTATTCTCTATCCTGAAGGAAACTAGCACACAGTGAGTGATAGATCAATATTAACAATAATAGATTCTCCTAATATCACAGAGTTTTGGGCACACAGCAAACTTCCAAGATTACAGAACTTATATTTTGAGTTATTTAAAAAATATTCACCAAGTTTTTATAGCCACACTTCTGCCATACTAACATACACCTTAATGCATATGAAACTTGAAAGATACCTTTATATAGTATACCTTATATTAAAAATAAAAATATGCTTTGTAATTCCAACTCTAGTTATCCAGAAGATAATGTTTATCTTCACCTATATAAAGCAAGTCAGATGCAGGAAATAAAGATTTGCAATCAGGAAGATCTAATTTTCTTTAAAATGGACACCTCCAGTATACGTTATCAGATATTCACAGTCAATATTTTAGAACCTGGCTTACCATGTATAACTTCCTGAGAGGTTTGTCACTCAGAAGCAGTGACAGGCACCATTAATAAACAAGGATATACTTCACCCCATTTTTATTTGTCCACTTCAGTGTCACAACTCTAAAATGGGCAGTTAAATACTATGAAAACAACCAACATCGGAAACGACCCAGACAGGGTTATTCAGCTGTGTCTCTGGGGAGCCTCCCATGATTTGTCTCAAGTGGCCAATGTTTATATAAGAAAATAAGGTAC